>NC_083226.1:4456107-4628607 GCF_032191835.1 Heteronotia binoei | reverse complement strand
CAGAGTCGGAAATGACTGGTGCTTGCACAGGGGACCTTTCCTTTCCCTCCTCTCCTATAGGGAACCCAAACTGTCTTTGATCATTTCTATAAAATAGTGGGTTCAATGCAGGAACGAGACATTGAGGAATCATAGAGTTGGAAGGGACCTCCAGGGTCATCTAGTCCAACCCCCTGCACAATGCAGGCAACTCACAAATCCCTCCCCCTAAATTCATAGGATCTGTATTGCTGTCAGATGGCTAGCCTCTGTTTAAAAACCTCCAAGGAAGGAGAGCCCACCACCTCCCAAGGAGGAAATCTGTTCCGCTGAGGAACCGCTCTAACTGTCAGGAAGTTCTTCCTAATGTTGAGCCGGAAACTCTTTTGATTTAATTACAACCCCTTGGTTCTGGTCCTACCTTCCGGGGCCACAGAAAACAATTCCAGGAGTGATAACAGCTCATTATATTATAAGCAAGAACAAGATTAAAGACTAGGGCCAATGGGGTCAACTTTGTACAACTCCGGGTTCCCGCGCTAGCATGCCATTGGGCCGTTCAAACCAGAAAAGGGCTTGTGATTGGAGCAAGGCGGTCGGGATTTGGATCCTACTGCCCATTGTTCATAAGTCCCCAGGCTTGACTCTCCTTACTCCAATGAGTCAGGCAGGAACACAAATGGAACTGCATAAATCACATACGGGACACATCATAAGAACATAAGAACATAAGAGAGGCCATGTTGGATCAGGCCAACGGCCCATCCAGTCCAACACTCTGTGTCACACAGTGGCAAAAAAAATTATATATACACACACACTGTGGCTAATAGCCACTAATGCACCTGTGCTCCATATTTTTATCTAAACCCTTCTTGAAGGTGGCTATACTTGTGGCTGCCACCACCTCCTGTGGCAGTGAATTCCACATGTTAATCACCCTTTGGGTGAAGAAATACTTCCTTTTATCCGTTTTAACCTGTCTGCTTAGCAATTTCATCGAATGCCCACGAGTTCTTGTATTGTGAGAAAGGGAGAAAAGTACTTCTTTCTCTACTTTCTCCATCCCACGCATTATCTTGTAAACCTCTATCATGTCACCCCGCAGTCGACGTTTCTCCAAGCTAAAGAGTCCCAAGCGTTTCAACCTTTCTTCATAGGGAAAGTGCTCCAGCCCTTTAATCATTCTAGTTGCCCTTCTCTGGACATCATCAATTCCATTCTCCTATTCTCACAACAATGCTTTCAGGTATGTCGGACTGAAAGCGTGTGACTGGCCCAAAGTCACCCAGTGATCTCCACAACAGAGGGGATTAGACCCTACATCTCCCAAATGCAAATTTAATATCTCTAACCACCAGGGCTTTTTTTTGTAGCAGGAACTCCTTTGCATATGAGGCCACACACCCCTGATGGAGCCAATCCTCTAAGAGTTTACAGTAAGCCCTGTACTAAGAGCCCTGTAAGCTCTTAGAGGATTGGCTACATCAGGGGGTGTGGCCTAATAGACAAAGGAGTTTCTGCTACAAAAATAGCCCGGCTAACTGCTACAACACACTGACTGATTCAGCACTTAGCACTTGCCTCATTTCCGTGCCAGGACTATTGTGGGGTGGCTGCTGTTGAACAGTAACAAACAGCCAAGCATGTGTCCTTTCAAAGACAACTCTTGCAAGAGCTCTGGCTGACCCAAGGCCATTCCAGCAGCTGCAAGTGGAGGAGTGGGGAATCAAACCTGGTTCTCCCAGATAAGAGAGCTCTGGCTGACCCAAGGCCATTCCAGCAGCTGCAAGTGGAGGAGTGGGAAATCCAACCCAGTTCTCCCAGATAAGAGAGCTCTGGCTGACCCAAGGCCATTCCAGCAGCTGCAAGTGGAGGAGTGGGGAATCAAACCTGGTTCTCCCAGATAAGAGAGCTCTGGCTGACCCAAGGCCATTCCAGCAGCTGCAAGTGAAGGAGTGGGGAATCAAACCCGATTGTCCCAGATAAGAGTCTGCACACTTAACCACTACACCAAACTGGCTCTCTCAGAGAGCTCTCTCAGCCCCACCTACCTCACAGGGTGTCTGCTGTGGGGAGGGGAAGGGAAAGAAGATCTGTAAGCCACACTGAGACTCCTTTGGCTAGCAAAGGATGGGATATAAATCCAGTCTCCTCCTACTTTTCCTATTTAGTGTACACACAATCTGACCCCCTATAGTAAAAATCTCTGCTCATGGAAGGATAAAACAATAGATTAGGGAGACTGCAGAGTTTACAGCAAATGAGGATCTGGCTCGAAGCTGAAAAAGTGCTTGGAAGATCCCCTCCACATCTTTATTTGTGACCCAGTAGGCCACTTCAGAAGAGCCCCATGTCGCAGAGAGGTAAAGCTGCAGCACTGCAGTCGGAGCCCTCTGCTCACGATCTGAGTTCGATTCCAGCGGAAGCTGGTTCAGGTAGCTGGCTACAGATTGACTCAGCCTTCCGAGGTCAGTAAAATGAGTCCCCAGCTTGCTGGCAGGAAAGTGTAAATGACTGGGGAAGGCAATGACAAATCACTCTGTAAAAAGTCTGCCGTGAAAACGTTGTGAAAGCAACATCACCCCAGAATTTGAAACAACTGGTGCTTGCACAGGGCACTACCTTTACCTTTTTTTTTAGGCCACTTCAAACTATACATTTTAAGAAGGATCCATTTTAATGAAGCTATACATTTTAAGAAGGATATAGATAAGCTGGAACGGGTCCAGAGGAGGGCAATGAAGATGGTGAGGGATCTGGAGACCAAGCGCTATAAAGAAAGGTTGGAGGAGCTGGGGATGTTTAGCCTGGGGAGGAGGTGGCTGAGAGGTGATAGGATCACCATCTTCAAGTACCTGAAGGGCTGTCATCTAGAGGATGCTGCAGAATTGTTTTCTGTGGCCGCTGAAGGTAGGACCAGAACCAATGGGTTGAAATTAAATCAAAAAAGTTTCTGGCTCAAAATTAGGAAGAACTTCATAACCTTTCGAGCATTTCCTCAGGCTTCCTCGGGAGGTTCTCTTTCCTTGGAGGCTTTTCAACAGAGGCTACGTGGCCATCTGACAACAATGAGGATCCTGTGAATTTAGGGGGAGGTGTTTGTGAATTTCCTGAATTGTGCAGGGGGTTGGATTAGATGACCCTGGAGGTACCTTCCAACTCTATGCTTCTATGCAGTCTTAAAATGACCAGATGTTGAAGTACAACATCTAACAAGTGTGGTTCAGAAGAAGGGCACTGACCACACTTCCCAAAGGCCATTTCAGCAACGAGTGTCCACAGATTGCAAAAACCTATCCACAGACAACTCAATACCATACAAATGAAGATTTACACATATAGATTTTATGCTTCGAATTCATTTAAAAAAGATTCCAGCTCCCTCCACAGTTCCTTAGGATAAGCCAATATATGGGTAACATATAATAAAGTATAATGACGATAATCCTGTTGCGCGCCTAGAGGTATTTGCTCATGACATCCAAAAAGAGAATACATTATGCTCAGTAAAAGACCTAACAATTCTTCAGGCAAGCAATCTAGGAAAGAGATGTCGCCATGTTAAATTTGTACCTTGCGCTAAACGGATTGGGGAAATAAGTATACGTTTTAGCTTAAGATTTAGAGGATAGCTAATTCAAAAATTATATAGCTTGGGATACGGTATGGAGCTACTGGAACAAAACAGCAGGCTTATTGCTATATTTGTGAATCAGAACTCCCAGCTTAAGACAATGGTTAAATGGGCAAAAAAGAAGAAATATATTGCCATCATATAAACTAGAAAAGAATTTGAATAACAGTCTTTCCCCCCCCTCCTCATTCCTTGATTGGGTCAAGATAACTCTATTCTCCCGAAACCTGTCAGCTATATTAGAGTAAAATTCAAGAATTCAAAGATATTTATAAACGGTGAGTAGATAGCATAAGAATGCTTACAAAATGAAGAAATAATAAACATAACATCCTTTACACATTCAACTGTTGCATTTTACAGGATTTAGCAAAAGGAGGAAGCCTTTCATAAGAGCTTCAAAGGAAACGATTTCATTTATTGCAGATGGCATTGTACGCATTGAAAATAGCTAAAGGCGGCTGGTAAACAATGTGTCAAACCAATCCCTTGAATAAGAACTATTCAAACTTTAATAGTTATAAAATGAATCACTCTGAATTAATTTGCTTTCTCTGGCAAACATTCAGCTGATAACAAATGTATCTAGCTACACTTCTGTGCTCCCCCCCCCCCCAAATACGGTGTATTCCATAACTGTTATGGCGCTCTTTAAGAGGATTGGAAATCGGCGATAAATTATTAATTGTGCATATTATAAAATGAAACAGCATGCGAGAAAGTTGCCAGGTGAAAAGATGAACAGAGTTTAAGAGAGCTAAGAAATCTGAGACACATTTGGATTTGTACAAAAAGGACTGCTCTGTGCAGAATTGTGCCATTTCCGACTAAATGACAACATAACCGGTATCGCATAACTGACAACATAACCGATATCACGGGAGCTGTTGCTAAATTCTTGGCTGAAATTGTCAAAAATTATTCAAAGCAGGTTTTATTGTGATTCTTAATCTTAGCCTTTCATGCTTTGAACAGATATATTGGATTGTTGTTTGGCTGACAAGTCTCTGTATCTCTTTTGGTTATGCCAATAAAGGTGTGCTATAGAACTTTGGAGGGCTGTTTAGCAACGGCTGCAGCGCTGTATGTCTCAAATCAGCAGAGTGGCTCTGGAGGAGAGGGGCAACCAAATCTTTGGAGAAAGCAATGTACAGTTTGCCTGGTTTGGGCCAGCTGAGGTCAAAAGGCTAGCTCCTACATCATACATTTGAGAGACTGTCCCAACAGCATCACCCACACCAGTACGTAATACCAGGATCAAGTTAGGGTGTTCTCTCAAAGAACACCACCTTTTGCGCAAGCGCTATCGAAAATCTATAATCTGCCAAAAGCCACATTACGGCTGGGTAGAAGCAAATTGGAATGGATCGTGGCTGTTCTGTCACATCAGTATTAATTATCTAAATGCCAGTAACTTTAAACATATCAGTTTCATGGGAGGTCAACATCAAACAACAACCGCGGCTTCACTAATATACCACACCCATAACACAAGATGTATTTTGAGCCCCGTTCTAGGGAGGAGCGGGATACAAATTGAAATAAATATATATAGCAACAATTGCCTTTTTCTATAAAAGAGCACAACTTCCCTCCAATGAGCATCAGTTCCTAAAATGACTAAGCATTTTGTCTCCAGGGGAAAACTAAAAATGCAGCAATAAGGTTAAAAAAAAAAAAAAGTATATCAGTTTCATGTGAGATCAACTTCAAACAACAACCACAGCTTCACTAATGCACCACACCCATAACACAAAACATATTTTGAGCCCCATTCTGGGGATGGGCGAGATACAAATCAATTAATCTATCAATCAGTCAGTCAATCAATCAGCAATTGACTTTTTTTGTAAAACAACACAACTGCCCTCCAGCGAGCATCGGTTCCTAAAATGACTAAGCATTTTGTCTCCAGGGAAAAACTAAAAGTGCAGCAATAAGGTTTAAAAAAAAAAATTCTAATTCTGATGTTAGCACAATTTAAGCAATTCCAATACTTTACAGCCACTTCGTGTTACTCCCCAGGAAAAATTGTTCTAAAAAATCTTAACATCAGACTACTATTCCAAAGGTCTTCAACGGCAATATTTAAATGAAAATGAAAGGTCGGAACTGCAATTTTAAAGATCCCTGAACCGGCCCATGGGCTCGGTTATAGGGCCTGACCTTTGAATCCAGGGGCTTCACCACTTTCATGAAGGCACCTCTCATGGCGGCTTCTTCACGTTCGCTTTGGCTTACTTTCCGGGAATCCAGAAACTTCAAGTTGCTTAATTTGTGCAGAACAAAATACCTGATGTATATTTTTAAAAAAGGAAGAAGAGCTTTGTTAATAATTTCTCCTGGTTTTAGCGCACGATTTAAAGGATTTGAAATGAGCATACGTTTCGTCAACACAAACTCATTTTTTCTTTATTCATTTTTGTGAACTGTAATTGCTCTGGAAGTGCAGCAAAACATCTTCCACGGCCTGTGCTTCAATTCCCAGTCATGTGTATCCAGGGCTCTCCTGGCAGAAAAAGCCCAGCAGGAACTCATTTGCATATTAGGCCACACCTCCTGACAATGGTATCTGTGATACCATTTCTGTGGGGCATATTCTTTGGTTTCTGTCATCCAAGTGTGTGACTACATGATACTATTAGTCAATCTAATCTTTGCGTTACTCCACACAAAACTGCTCTATTTTGCAAACATAAAGGTAAAGGTAGTCCCCTGAGCAAGCACCAGTCGTTTCTGAGCCTGGGGTGACGTTGCACTCACGGCAGAAAACGTGAAACGTTTGCCCTTGCCTTCCCCAGTCATCTACGCTCCCTCACCCCAGCAAGCTGGGTACTCATTTTACCAACCTCAGAAGGATGGAAGGCTGAGTCAACCTCAAGCCGGCTACCTGAACCCAGCTTCCTCCGGGATAGAACTCAGGTTGTGAGCAGAGAGCTCGGACTAGGCTTCCCAACCCTCCCGCTCTGGCGGGAGTCCCCTGGGTTTGCAGCCTCATCTCCCGGTCTTCAAGAAGTGGGAAGCGGGGGGTGGAGGGGGGGGAGAACATACCTGTAGGCTTCATTATAGAGCTCCTGAGCCGTTTGTAAAATGTCTGCCGCTTTAAGGCTGGGCAGGGAGCAGGAAGGGCTTGGGAGAACAGCCCCGCCCTTTCTTTTGCTTTCACTTTCACAGCAAGAGTTCTCTGGAAGAAGATCTGGTAAGTGTGTGTGTGTGTGTGAGGGAGGGGGCAGGGGATTCCCTGGTTTGGAGGCCCTCCCCCCTTTTAGAAAGCGTGGGGGGGAGGGAAATGTCTACTGGGCATTCTATTATTCCCTATGGAGAATGATTCCCATAGGGAATAATAGGGAATTCATCCGTTGGTATTGGGGGCTCTGGGGGGTCTATTTTTTGAGGTAGAGGCACCAAATTTTTAGTATAACATCTAGTGCCTCTCCCCAAAATACCCCCCAAGTTTCAAAACGATTGGACCAGAGGGTCCAATTCTATGAGCCCCAAAAGATGGTGCCCCTATACTTCATTATTTCCTATGGAAGAAAGGAATTTTAAAAGGTGTGCTGTCCCTTTAAATGTGATGGCCAGAACTCCCTTGGAGTTCAATTATGCTTGTCACATCCTTGTTCTTGGCTCCACCCCCAATGTCTCCTGGCTCCACCCCCAAAGTCTCCTGGCTCCACCCCCAAAGTCCCCAGATTTTTCTTTAATTGGACTTGGCAACCCTAGCTCGGACTGTAGTACTGCAGCTTTGCCACACTGCGTCATGGGGCTCGTATTTTGCAAACATAAACAAGCTATGTTTTAGTATCGCACATTCCAAATTTGTGCATGCAAACTGCTCCAAGAAAGGTCAGGATGAAAACAGGAAAACATTAGTACATAAATAACACATACACAGATCAATCTTTTTTTTAAAAAAAATGTGCTTGTTGGTTATTTCCACAGTGGATTTTGGCGACAGCTCTCAAATTAAACAAGGAGGTGTAAACAGAGAAGTGCCACTTTTGGAAATGTAAGGATGGCTATTCAGTGCCATTTTTGCCATGCTTTATGACCCATGTGGGAGTGTCAAGGAAGGATTCACATCAATCGTTGTAGTGACTTTGAAGGTTCTTTCTTGAGATTTTTTTTTAAAATGCTGGAATAAAATGAGGATGAATACGGATGGCAGTTCATCTCCGGGTAGCTCCAGCTACCCTGGGTTTCCACCATCTTTTGCCTAAAGTCAAGAATTGGTGATACAGAAGTAACTGCTTGAGTTGTAATGGAATCCAAATGATTACAGAGGAATTCTTGGGAGTAGGTGGGAAGCTTTGATAAAGGAAAGGAATGTCCCCTGTGCAAGCACCAGTCGTTTCCGACTCTGGGTGATGTTGCTTTCACAACATTTTTGCGGCAGACTTTTTATGGGGTGGTTTGCCATTGCCTTCCCCAGTCATCTACACTTCCCTCCCAGCAAGCCGGGTGCTCATTTTACCAACCTCGGAAGGATGGAAGACGGAGTCAACCTTGGGCTGGCTACCTGAATCCAGCTTTCACCGGAATCGAACTCAGGTCGTGAGCCGAGAGTTCAGATTACAGTATTGCAGTACTGCTGCTTTACCACTCTGCACCACGGGGCTGCTAGCTTTGATAAACCCCATGATAAAAAAGGCCTCGATGATAGAACATTTGCTTGTCATGCAAAAGGTCCCAGGTTTAATCTCAGCATCTCCGGTTAAGAGGATCTGATAGACCAGGGGGGTCAACCATGTGGCCTGGGGCCCAAATCAAGCCCCCAGAGGCCTCCTATCAGTTTGAGCCAGTTTGGTGTAGTGGTTAAGTGTGTGGACTCTTATCTGGGAGAACCGGGTTTGATTCCCCACTCCTCCACTTGCACCTGCTGGAATGGCCTTGGGTCAGCATAGCTCTGGCAGAAGTTGTCCTTGAAAGGGCAGCTGCTGTGAGAGCCCTCTCCATCCCCACCCACCTCACAGGGTGTTTGTTGTGGGGGAGGAAGGTAAAGGAGATTGTGAGCCGCTCTGAGACTCTTCGGAGTGGAGGGCGGGATATAAATCCAATATCTTCTTCTTCTTCTTCCTATCAGGCCCCTGAGCAACTGGCTGTCATCTGCTTCCTTCTCCCTCATTCTTGCTTCCTTCTGCATCACAGCTTGCTTTGCAAGGCTTGCTCAATTGCATAGAGGAAAGCCTCTGTTTTCCCATTGGCCGAGGCTCCTCCCTTGGAGGAAAAGCTTGCTTTGCCAGACTCTCTTAATCGCACAGTGAAGCTACTGAGCCAAGCCTCACTTCCTTCTATTGGCTGAGGCTCTTCCCCCTCCTAGTCCTCTGGGAACGGAGGGAAAGAGACAGAGCTTCCTTTGCCCAGTTCCCTGGATCACATGGGAGAGATACAAAGAAAGCACCTTTAAGATCAACGAGTGCTAATGTTTTAAGCATGTTTTACTTTACACTTTTTTTAAAAAAATCTTTGTGTCTGTGTCCTTTATAAAGTTTGTATTTCTGCTACCTACATTTTATGACACGCATGGCCCAGCCCAAGAAAGAATCATTTATGTCAGATCTGGACCTCTTAACAAATGAGTTTGACACCCCTATGGACAATACTGCGAAAAACCTCTGCCTGAGACCCTGGAGAGCTGCTGCTGCTAGTCTAAGACCGATTCCCCACTAGCCGTATGCCGCTCTCATGCCTCTCTTCTCTGCGGGGCTTCTGTTGTATTTTGAATTATCTGCCCCCGGGCTGCAACTCGCTTTGCCTTTTTCATCGGGCAAACAGAAATTGGTTTTAGAGGATCTTGTTTGCTGCATGAAAGAGGCAGAGCGAGTTGCAGCCCCGGGGCAGATAGTGTGAAATCTGACGGAAGCCCTACGGAGAAGAGGAGAGTGAGAGCGGCATATGGCTAGTGGGAAATCGGTCTGAGTAGACTGTGCTGGCCTTGATGGGCCAAGGATCTGGTTCAGAACAAGGCAGCTTCATGATTTTTGGGTTGGGGGCTCAATGGCAGAGCATTTGCTCTGCACACAGGCAGGCCCGGTCCAAGGGTGCACAGTGCCCCAAGCAGCCACGCTGCCCACCCCTCCCATGCTCCACTACCCCCAGGCCCTTTTGCCCCTCGCCATTCGGCTGATCAGTGGAGGGGGGGTGGCCTTGAAAGAGCACCGGGAGCTGGCGCTTCACCACCAGTTCCCCGGGCAGTGAAAACTGGGTGGGAGGGAGGGAGGGGGAGGCAACTAGGGATTTGCCTAGGGGACGAGGGCCGATTTTGGCATCCCTGCCCTGTTGGTGCCCTAGGCAAATGCCTAGTTTGCCTAGTGGGAGGACCGGCCGTGCACGCAGGCACTCCTTGGTTAAATCCTCAGCATCTCTATCGAAAAGGAACAGGTAGCAAATGATGTGAAAGATCTCAGCCCGCGAGTGAATAAGACTGACTTTTGACAGACGGGCGATCGGATGCAATACAAGGCCACTTTGGGTGATATTCCCCAGCAGCTATTCATCCACTCCTTGCTTCTTTCTCGCAAGGAACAATTCTGTGGCATTCATTCAACGCACTTCATCTTTGCCCGCTCACAACTCTTTCAGCTAATGTACAAATGACAGCATGCGCCAACAACTGAATTTAAGCACAACGGATGGTTTCACACAGGAGATTTCCCCTGACCTAGCCCCGCCTCCCATTCAGATTAAAAGTGCACACAAACACATCTGCCCTCCGAGGCACACCTGCTCTCACCCCATCTCCAGATGCTTCCTATCCGCATCAAAAAGCTACCTGGATTTTCCCGGTAGCATCCTTCATTTTCCCGGCAAGCAGAAGAGCTGTGTGATCGCATCAAGCCGTTTCCGGTAAGGTTGGGTGTTCCCCCGCCCAACCCCTCTCTGAGGTGCACTTGTGTGCTTCTCCAATTGAGTGTGCACATGGGGGGGGGGGGCTTTGTTTTAAAAAAGACAACCCTTTCTGCAGTGGGTCCGTGGTTGGGCGGGGCTGGCAGTGTGAATGGGCAACCACTGACCACTGCTGGGATCCTGCCGCTTCAGCAGGGGCTGTCTGAGAGCCCGGAAATGGATCAAACCGAAGTGGATATTTTCGTAATGGGATGAAATCGTTTCAATTTCACAGTCTGAAACCACCCAATGTTCTTGAAGCTGTTCAGAAAGCACCCTCTCTCGCACGCTGGGTCAAAGCTGCTTGCTGGATTCTATCTATCTATCTATCTATCTATCTATCTATCTATCTATCTATCTATCTATCTATCTATCTATCTATCTATCTATCTATCTATCTATCCATCCATCCATCCATCCATCCATCCATCCATCTCTCCATCCATCCATCCATCCATCCATCCATCCATCCATCCATCCATCCATCCATCCATCCATCCATCCATCCATCCATCCATCCATCCCTCCCTCCCTCCATGCATCCATCTATCTATCTATCTATCTATCTATCTATCTATCTATCTATCTATCTATCTATCTATCTATCTATCTATCTAATTAAATCAATTTTTAGCCTGCCCTTTCCATAGAACAGGCTCAGGGCAGGTTACATCATAAAAACAGTCAACAGTAAAAACAGTAAAAGACTAGTTTAAAATCTAAAATTAGACAGACAAAGATGGCAGATTCTGCCTCAGAGACGTGGCCTATTGTCCAGGTCCAGCAGCTCTTGTAGTGCTGGGATGGAATGAGGCGGGGAGGCTGATAACAAGTGACGCCCACTGCCTCAGCTGAAAACCTGGCGAAAGAGCTCTGTTTTACAGGCCCTGCAGAACTGAAGCAGATCCCACAGGGCCCGAGTCTCCATGGGAAGCTCATTCCACTAGGCAGGGGCCAGAACTGAAAAGGCCCTTGCCCTCGTCAAGGCCAGATGGATGTCTCTGGGGTGGGGTATTACCAAAAGTTGTTGGTTTGCTGATCGCAAGGATCTACGGGGCTCATACAGGGAGAGGCGGTCCCGAAGGTGTGCTGGCCGCTGGCTGTATAGGGGTTTAAAGGCAAGTACCAACACCTTGAACCGGATTTTTCAACTTCCTCTCAGTTCTGTCAAGGAAGATGGGATCTGGCTAGCCAAACACCAACCCACACAGATTTATGGGGGGGGGGGGGGTTAAAAACCGAAAAGCTGACAGTGCCTGGCACAGCCTGGCATGAGTCAGTGTTTTTTAAAAAAAACAACCTAGGGAGGATGATAATATCAACTCATCTCAAGTACTAGCTATTTCCAGCCAGACGCCCAGATATGAAGCAGACTTAGTGGAGACGGCAGGAGGAAGCACGAGATCCTACCCTGGCAGGAAACAGAAAGGTGATTGATAATATTTCCTACAAATGCCAAGTTTACATAGACCATCATTCTAGCAACCAGGCAGTGTCCCTGTGACATCTGGAAGAAGCAGCCACACGTGTGCTCCGAAGTATGGGGAGGAGGGGAGAGAAATGGGTTTAAGTTCCAGTATGAAAGACTCTCCTCAGAGAACACCGTGGAATCCCGCTCCTCTGGGGAGGCCAGAGAACGAATCTCCTCTTCTTCAGTTTCTCAGTAAAAGGCTGGATTATTTTTAAGGTACAGAACTAGATTGAAGAAGAAAAGAGCAAAAGTCCAGTAGTATCCAGGGCCAGCTTTGCCAGTAGACGAGCTAGGCAATGGCCTAGGGCAGGGGTGGCCAACGGTAGCTCTCCAGATATTTTTTGCCATGCTGGCTGGAGCTGATGGGAGTTGTAAGCAAAAAACATCCAGAGAGCTACCGTTGGCCACCCCTGGCCTAGGGCACTGGCCTCCTGAGGGCGCAAAATTGGGTGCTCCCATGCGATTCGGTGACGTTATCCGTGGGGGGTGCCAGAAGTTAGCCTTGCTTTCAGTGCCAATTTGTGGCAAGGTAGAAGCTTTCGTGAATCTCTGTTCGCTTCTTCAGATACATCTGATCTGAAGAAGTTAGCAGTGACTCATAGGAAAAGAAGATGAAGGAGGAGGAGAAGGAGAAGACTGCAGATTTATACCCCACTCTTCTCTCTGAATCAGAGACTCAGAGCGGCTTACAATCTCCTATATCTTCTCCCCCACAACAGACACCCTGTGAGGTGGGTGGGGCTGAGAGAGCTCTCCCAGCAGCTGCCCTTTCAAGGACAACCTCTGCCACAGCTATGGCTAACCCAAGGCCATTCCAGCAGCTGCAAGTGGAGGAGTGGGTAATCAAACCTGGATCTCCCAGATAAGAGTCCGCACACTTAACCACTACACCAAACTGGCTCTTTAAGAACATAAGAGAAGCCATGTTGGATCAGGCCAATGGCCCATCCAGTCCAACACTCTGTGTCACACATAAGAACATAAGAGAAGCCATGTTGGATCAGGCCAATGGCCCCTCCAGTCCAACACTCTGTGTCACATAAGAACATAAGAGAAGCCATGTTGGATCAGGCCAAGGGCCCCTCCAGTCCAACACTCTGTGTCACATAAGAACATAAGAGAAGCCATGTTGGATCAGGCCAATGGCCCCTCCAGTCCAACACTCTGTGTCACATAAGAACATAAGAGAAGCCATGTTGGATCAGGCCAAGGGCCCCTCCAGTCCAACACTCTGTGTCACATAAGAACATAAGAGAAGCCCTGTTGGATCAGGCCAATGGCCCCTCCAGTCCAACACTTTGTGTCTCATAAGAACATAAGAGAAGCCCTGTTGGATCAGGCCAAGGGCCCCTCCAGTCCAACGCTCTGTGTCACACAGAGCGTGTCATCATAACAGCTCAAAACCAGGTGTCATCATAACAGCTCTTCCCCTGCCATAGATTTTGTTAGCCTTTAAAGGGCTACTGGATTCTTCCACTCATCCACTGCAACAGACAACGACAGCTGCCTGTCTTGATCTACAGAAGAAGAAGAAAATGATGATGAAGAAAAAGACGTTTTTATACCCTGCTTCTCTGCACCCTATAGGATTTCAAAGCAGCTTACAATCTCCTTCCCTTCTTCTCCCCACAAGAGGCACCATGTGAGGTTGGTAGGGCTGAGAGAGCTCTGAGGGAACTGTGGCTGCTCCAAGGCCGCTCAGCACTCTTCACGTGGAGGAGGAGTGGGGAATCAAACTTCGTTCTCAAGAGTAGAGTCTGCCACTTTTCACCACTACCCAATGTTGGTTCACTGGGTGCCCTCCGATTTGTCACAAGAGCCATAGAAGTCAAAGTTTTATTAATTGTTTACTCTTTTTGGCAGCCAGGCAAAGAAAACAAAACAAAATTAAGCGCTGGTGAGCCTCTCTGAGGTGGTCTGGCCTGGTAAATTCTTGAGGAAAGAGTATATGCTCGTTGACACGCATTAAAATCCATGAATGGACTGAATGTGAGGACTCTGCTGAGGCATTCCAATGGAGCGGAGGGGGGGGAGTAATATGAATAAAACAACTAAAACCCCCCAAGATGGCCTCCTTTGAAAAGCATGACATGTCCCAGGATGGAGAAATTGTTAAGCTTAGCTAGATGTATGAAGAGACTGAAATATTCTGAGACACATCTCCGGAATTCCCTGCCTGCCCTTTGAACCCTCTGGTGGACTTTGATGGCCCTTATCTTTCAGTGGAAGAATATACTTCCATCTTATATTACTGGCCGAAAAGCTCTGAGGACAAGGGGCTCTTTTAAACACAGATATGAACAGAAGGAAACAATATGTCAAGAGCGCAGCTTGGGGGGAGCAGAGACACCCGGCTAAGTGCAGGGTGAGAAAAGATTAATATTCAGGTGCCGAAAACATCACAGTTAGAAAATCAGCAAATGTTTAATGACGGACTGAAAGGCACAGGCGGCCACAAAAACGACAACAGATTCGAGGCAGCGTTGTCATCTCAGTGCCAGCTTTGAACCAGAGCCCCCTCAGCGTCAGTCTCGTCTGAGGCGGTCTGAGGAAAAGCTAAACTCGAGATGGAATTCTTTCATCAGGAATTGTCTCTTCTGCCCAACATTTCTAGGATTTATTCCCTGAAGGAACAGAGCAAGGAGCGCTATTGTAGGAAAGGTGGTGGCAGTGGCTGGGGGCGGGGGGGGGGGGACAACTGAAAAAGAACCGCCATCTGTATCGCATGAAAGAAATCTTTCTCCCATCATCTTGGCAGTGCAGATGTTGTGGAGTGGATGATGATGGACTATAAAAAGGCAACGCGTAGCAGGCTTTAAAAGCTACCCTGTCACCAGTGTTGAAGCTTCGCAGTAATGACACCGTTTTGAAGAAAAGTCAAAATTAAAGGGGGAACGAAACACATATAGCCAGGGCTTTGTGGTAAACCGTAAACGATGCAGGCCCACATTTATCCCTGTCCCATATTTAAGGTTGCCAACCTCCAGATGGTATATAGGAGAACACTCCGTGAGAACTTTAACAAATATATATTGAAAACAATCTTTTAAACAATATTTTAAATCACAATATTTCCACACTAATTTGAAATTATTTCACAGTCCATTTTGCAATATACCATGTTTTTCTTCATTTGTAGGACTTCCTGAAGTCCAATTCTCCAACGCAGGTGTGATTGCAGTTCCCAAACTGGTGTGGCTGCTTAACTGGGCTGCTGCTTCTGCCCACTTTCAAAGGAAGTGAAGGACAAAGAGAAATGTGGAGCCCTGCTTGATCCCTGGCGAGAAGCAGAGCTGAGTGAAATGGAAACTGTATCCCTTGGTGAGCTTCCTGAAGAAGGATTCTCTGAAAGTGGACCGAAGCAGCAGCCCAGTTAAGCAGCCACACCAGTTTGGTAACCGCATTCACACCTGCGTTGGTGAATTGGACTTCAGAATGTCCTACAAACGAAGAAAAACATTGTATATTGCAAAATGGACTGTGAAATAATTTCAAATTAGTGTGGAAATATTGTGATTTAAAATATTGTTTTCAATATATTTTCGTTAAAGCTCTCATGGAGTGTTCGCCTATATACCTTACTCATACACGTGAGTTCTCTGGTTTCACAACCTCCAGATAGTAGGTGGCAATCTCCTTGGATTACAATTGATGTCCAGATAGCAGTTTGCCTGGAGAAAACGGCTGCCCTGGAAGGTGGTCTCTGTGGCATCGTACCCCAGTGAAGTTCCTCCTAGCTCTACGTTAGAACATTCCTGGAGATTTTGGGGGTGGTTCCAGGAGAGGGCAGGAACTTCAGGTGAGAACCAGAGAGGACTGTGAGACACTCCAAAGGGCTCTGTCGAGGCTGGGTGAGTGGGCGTCAACGTGGCAAATGAGGTTCAACATGGCCAAGTACAAAGTAATGCACATTGGGGCCAAAAATCCTAACTATAAATACAAGTTGATGGGGAGTGAACTGGCAGAGACTGACTAAGAGAGATAGTCGTGGTAGATAACTCACTGAAAATGTCAAGACAGTGAGTGATTGCAAAAAAAAGGGCCAATGTCATGCTGGGAATTATTAGGAAGGGAACTGAAAACAGATCAGCCAGTATCATAATGTCCCTGTATAAATTGATGGTGCAGTCTTATTTGGAATACTGTGTACAATTCTGGTCACCGCACTTCAAAAATGATATTACAGCATTGGAAAAAGTGCACAAAAGTGCAACCAGAATAATTAAAGGGTTGGAACACTTTCCCTATGAAGAAAGGTTAAAGCGCTTGGGGCTCTTTAGCTTGGAGAAATGTCAACTGAGGGGTGACATGATAGAGGTTTACAAGATTATGCATGGGATGGAGAAGGTAGAGAAAGAAGTACTTTTCTCCCTTTCTCACAATATGAGAACACGTGGGCACTCCATGAAATTTCTGAGCAGTCGGGTTAGAACTGATAAAAGGAAGTACTTCTTCACCCAAAGGGTGATTACCACATGGAATTCACTGCCCCAGGAGGTGATGGTGGCTACAAGCATAGCCAGCTTCAAGAGGGGATTGGATAAAAATATGGAGCAGAGGTCCATCAGTGGCTAAAGTATAATAATAAACAACTGATAACAAAGTTCATCATAAGAGAAAGTCCATTTTGAGAGCCAGAATGCCAAGTTTGAAAAAAGGCTACAATATGGAAATATCTTGTCCCACGCAGCAATCTCAAAGTGCAATCTTAAACTGCAACACACCTCTAGGCGAAATTTGCGTGTTTTGGTAACAATTCTTCCTCAGGCAACTATTTTCCTGGATAGCTCACAATTTTAGGCATGCATGAGTCTAAACATTCAGAAGTGGCTTCCATGATTCTCCCAAAAAACTCCAGGTATTTCCCAACCTGGAGACATCCTGGCCAGATTTCAGATTTTTCCAGGGCCAGGAATTATGTTCCAATGGATCCTGTATCACAGGAGCCCCCAACCCCCGGCCATGGACCGGTATTGGTCCATGGCCTGTTAGCAACTGGGCCATGAGTTGTATAATTATTTCATTATATATTACAATGTAGTAATAATAATAGTAGTAATAATGTAGTAATAGTAGTAGTAATAATAATATATTACAATGTAGTAGTAGTAGTAATAATAATAATAATAATTAAAAGAAGACAGAAGAAGAAGAAGAAGATGACGACGACGACATTGGATTTATATCCTGCCCTCCACTCCAAATCTGAGTGGCTCACAATCTCCTTTCCCTTCCTCCCCTACAATAGACACTCTATGAGGTAGGTGTGGCTGAGATGGCTCTCCCAGAAGCTGCCCTTTCAAGGACAACTCTTGCAAGAGCTATGTCTAGGCTTCCCAAACCTCCCGCTCTGGTGGGAGACCCCTGGGTTCGCAGCCTCATCTCCCGCTCTTCAAAAATCGGGAAGCGGGGGGTGGGGGTGGAGGGGGGGGAGAACATACCTGTAGGCTTCATGTTATTATAGAGCTCCTGAGCCGTTTGTAAAATGTATGCCCCTTTATGGCTGGGCAGGAAGCAGGAAGGGCTTGGGAGAACGGCCCCTCCCTTTCTTTTGCTTTCGTTTTCACAGCAAGAGTTCTCCGGAAGAAGATCTGGTAAGTATTTGTGTGTGAGAGAGAGGGAGGGGGCAGGGGATTCCCTGGTTTGGAGGCCCTCCCCCCTTTAGAAAGCGTGTGGGGGGGAAATGTCTACTGGGCACTCTATTATTCCCTATGGAGAACGATTCCCATAGGGAATAATAGGGAATTCATCCGTGGGTATTGGGGGCTCTGGGGGGGCTATTTTTTGAGGTAGAGGCACCAAATTTTTAGTATAGCATCTAGTGCCTCTCCCCAAAATACCCCCCAAGTTTCAAAACGATTGGACCAGAGGGTCCAATTCTATGAGCCCCAAAAGATGGTGCCCCTATCCTTCATTATTTCCTATGGAAGAAAGGCATTTTAAAAGGTGTGCTGTCCCTTTAAATGTGATGGCCAGAACTCCCTTGGAGTTCAATTATGCTTGTCACATCCTTGTTCTTGGCTCCACCCCCAATGTCTCCTGGCTCCACCCCCAAAGTCTCCTGGCTCCGCCCCCAAAGTCCCCAGATTTTTCTTTAATTGGACTTGGCAACCCTAGCTATGTCTGACCCAAGGCCATTCCAGCAGCTGCAAGTGGAGGAGTAGGGTATCAAACCCAGTTCTCCCAGATAAGAGTCTGCACACTTAACCACTACACCAAAATAAAGTTCACAATTGTATCATCCTGAAACCCCATGGAAAAATTGTCTTCCAAACTGATAGGAGCCCTCTGGGGGCCTAATTAGCCCCCTGTGCCACATGTTTGACACCCCTTATCTAGAGAGTCAACATGGTATAGTGGATATGAATGGTGGGTTTGATGCCCTACTCCTCCTGCACACAAAGCCTGCAAGGTAACCTTGGGCCAGTCACAGTTCTCTCAGACCTCTCTTAACCCCATGTACCTCACAAGATACCTGTTGTGGAGGAGAAAATGGGAAAGGTGATTGCAAGCCATTTTGAGACTCCTTGAAGCTAAAGAAAAGCAGGGTATAAAAACCTACTCTTCTTCTTCATCATCTAAAATCCATAATCATGGCTGAAACAAATATTTTGCAGCCCCAAAGGGCACTGGAACCTCATCAAATAGCAAAGCACATTTGAAGCTGAGAGCTTGAGACTTCTCCCAAAACCTCAGTGAAAACAGAAATATCCCATTGGGCCCTTTGGGTACACCTTAACTCTGGACCACAACCAAGCCCATAGTGCCCCATGGGGCCCAGAAGGCCCAGCCTCCTTGTGGATTTTATGGGCCCCTTCCCCAAGCCTTGGCTCCCGCCTCCTCCTTGGGACCCCTCAGCCCGAATGCTAAGTTCTTGGGTGGGTGGGAGGAGAGGCCCCTCGACTGCACAGGCTGCAAGGGCAGCTAGAGTCCTTTGAAAATTTGGCTGCATCCATTGAGAGACATTCATCATTTGGAATATCACACCAGGATTACATGGAAAAGCTGGACAATTTTACCATATAAAGGAAAAGAACTCCTGGTGCAAATGCTTCCTTTGGTTCAAAGGGCTGAGTATTATGGTTGTTTTGATGAAAGCAATATACGTGGGTTAAATACAATTATTTATATTTGAATGGTTTTTCTTGTTATGTAATTGGATATAGAAGCTGGTTCACGTGGGGCTTTTTGCTTTTTGTTTCCCGGTTGGGGAAAGGCACAGGAAAGCAGGGAAATGGGGAGGGAGCGCAGAGATACAAATCAGCCTTCTTTTGAACTTCAGAATTGAAAGTTGAGCACTGCAGGCTCAGCTCCAGGAAAAGTAGAAGGGGAATTGGAGCTGACATGCAATTTGAATCACACAGGGGGGGGGAGGGAGAGGGGTGGCCCCACCCTCCCCAGCTTCTTGCTCTCACCCCCATGGCCCCCCTTCCTACACCCCCCCCCTCCGTGGCCCCCTTCCCCTGTGACTCTTAGTTACAGGGCTGACCCAAACCCTTGCTTTTTCCAAGTCAGAAGAGCATCTATAGTAAGGAACAGGTCTCCATTTGAATCCAGGGCTCCAGTCTTAACATAAGCCCAGTTTACTTAAAAAGAAAAGAAAAGAAAAGACAGATGAGAATTGCTAAAAACCCCAGAAAGGAGCACACTCTAAAATACACTCCGCCGTTGTAAATTTAATCCAGGGTTATTTGTTGCTCAAGATTTCTTTGCCGTGATGTACGACTTAGTTACGAAGGTTATCAAGGCAGTATCCTAAAGTTGCCTAGTACATAAAACATCCCAGTTAACAATGCAAAGAGGTTAACTCCCCCCAAGATAACCTACTATCAGAGGGTTAAACCAGATGACAGCCTTCTGTCAGCTTCCAAGGAGCTATTGATGGTTCAATCAGTTTGTTTTGAAGGTAAAGCACAACAAAAGGGCACTAAACTTATTCAAACTGTCAGCAGAGACTATCTGGAATGTTGCTTGCAGGTAAGTAATTTGGGGTGTTTTAAGACTATTATCAAACGGCAGTGGCTGCTGAAAGAGACAGCTACTAATCACGGGGAATGCAGCCGTCATAAAACACTTTATGGCAGGCACTGGGATCTATAAATTGCCTCACATATTGCAACAGCTGTCAACTTATAAAACTGCTAGTTACGGGACCACTGTTTAATGAAAAAGGATCCATCTGAGTTTCCCATTCTGCAGGCAGCCCGTGTTTTATTTTAGCTAAGGGGGGATGTGGTGCACATTCGTTTTAAAAACCACACTTCAAATCCCCCTTCAAGAATTCCCCGGGACTGATGTCTGTCTATTTATTTAGGATATTTCTACACCTCCTCTTCAGACTCAGGCTTACCATTAAAAAACGACAACATAAAAGAATTCCACAAACCATTAAAAAAAAAAACCCCTATCAGAAATGATCAACTGGAAATAGCATAAAAAGAGAAGCGGACCATCAATAAGATAAGATAAAAAAAAAATTATGCTAATTCAGGATACTGCCTCAATACCCTGAGCCAGTTTGGTGCAGTGGTTAAGTGTGCGGACTCTTATCTGGGAGAACCAGGTTTGATTCCCCACTCCTCCACTTGCAGCTGCTGGAATAGCCTTGGGTCAGCCATAGCTCTCTTATCTGGGAGAACCGGGTTTGATTCCCCACTCCTCCACTTGCAGCTGCTGGAATGGCCTTGGGTTAGCCATAGCTCTGGCAGAGGTTGTCCTTGAATGGGCAGCTGCTGTGAGAGCCCTCTCAGCCCCACCCACCTCACACGGTGTCTATTGTGGGGGGAGAAAATATAGGCGATTGTAAGCCAGTCTGAGTCTCTGATTCAGAGAGAAGGGCGGCATAAAAGTCTGTAATTCTTTTTCTTCTTCTTCTGATTTGGGTGGCCCCGGCTGTCCCAGTCTCATCAGATCTGAGGTGGAGGGAGGGTCTCAAAACCAGGGGATCCCCTGCCCCCAAATCAGGGCTGCCAAGTTTCTGGCCAGGGTGGGGGTTCTCCCGCTTTGGGGGTCCCCAACCCACTGGCCTGCAGTGGGTCAGCAGGGAGATCCCCTCCCAATGTCGCCAGTTCGATGACATCGCTATAATTTTCCTCCTAAATTGTTAGAGCATCCGGGAAAACCATAGAGTTTTCCCTGAAGCTCCTGGAGTGGCTGGTGCATGATATCACTGGTGCAATGACATCACTTCCTTCCTTCCTTGTCTTGCAGCTCTCAAACATCTGATGTTCATGCCTTGTGGTTCTCAAACATCTGATGTTTATTCTATGTGTCTCTTACAATAAGCATGTTTGGTCATGCCTGGGCTAGAGCCGTCTACATTTTTTGTTATTTTTGTCCCAGGCTTCCATTTGAAACAATTTGCTATGGAACTAAACAGGGAGGATGGTAGCTGGAATGGGGGGAGGGCAGGAATGTACAGAGCTCATGACAGACAGAAGTACAAATCATTTGCAGCAGAACACATGGAAGAAACACAACCCCATTTTATGTTACTTCAGCACCAAATAAGTGGAAATGACAATAGAGATTAACAATTCATTTACCAATTTGTTAACTGTTCCCTACAGCTCACACTGTGTGTTTTTGGAGCTTCAGTGTTGACCTGTCAAGGCACTGAGGTACATATTTTCAAAGTGATTCACGGAGCTGGCAAAATTCCAGCTGATGTTACAGCGAGCTGCCTCACAACCAAACTGTCATGCATCGCACCTCTTTGGAGAGAAGGCATCTGACTCGAGGCAAAGCAACATCCAAGCAATGCCTTTTTCCCCAGGACCAACTGGGGACTTCTGTGCCACCACTAGCACAACAGAGATCCTGTTTTCTAAACCCATAATGCTAACAGACATCATAAGACCATTTCTCCTCCCACTGCCAACCTGGTTCATGCATACTACTGGGCCTGCCTCCATCAATAAATCACCAAACCTGCTTGTGGGAATGGCAGAACCCTCCTGAGAAATTCTGAAAGGCTCATCAGAACTCTCTGCTGCCCTCAGATGTTTTTGACAGGAGGAGGAACCCAGTTGGCCTGGAACTTTGCTTCGGATGAAATTTTAGTAGAAACTTGACTTTTTTATTTTTATTTTTCTGCTTGCAGTGCAGAAGAAACTGATTTATGAGAAATGGAGGCTATGAAACTATTCCAATATGCTTAAAATATTACATGGTCCTTGCTCCTTTAGTGCAAGTCAGTTAATGGATGCCTTCTGAGTCCAGCTTGGAGAAGGCATTTAAAGAGATGCAGTCCCTTTAAATGCCTTTTGAGTTCACTTGCCAAGTCATGCTGATGCGGTGGCAACATGGCTTGGAGAAGACATTTAAACAGGAGGTTTTTAAATGCCTCCTCCAAGTTGTGCCGCTGCTGCGGTGTGATTCAGCTAGTGAACTCAGAAGGCATTTAAAAAGACTGTGTCTCTTTGAATGCTTTCTCCAAGCTGGTTCACAGTGGTCTCTTTAAATGCCTTTCCCCCTCCACTGAAAACAATGTAGTGTGGGGGCACCCTCTTTGGGATCTCATAGAATTGGAATCTTTGGTCCAATCTTTTTGAAACTTGAGGGGAGGCACCAGCAGTTCTGCTGCATATTTGGTGCCTCTCTCTATATATATATATATAAAATAGCCCCCCCCCCCAGTCGCAAATAACCATAGGGTATAATGGAGTAAAAAAAAATCTGGCTTTCCTGAATATTTCCCAAAGCAAAATACCATACTAGTAGTAGGATTCAGGAATATCAGGAAATACCAGTACCAGAAAAATACCAGGTGGGGGGGGGGGGAGTTTGCATGCCCATGTATGCATATGGGAAACAACTATATTTGACAAAGTGCATAAAGCACAAAAAATATTTATTTCCAGCATCTCCTTCATTATAAGATAATAATCCTTACTTCTATTGGAGTATAGTTATATTCAACATCTTAAATTTCAAACATCATAACTATGTCTATTTTGAAACGGCAATACTGGTTTCTTCATTATTACATACTCATTGTTAATTGTGCAGAAATGTAATATATAAGTTTCTTTCCTTGTATAGTACACATAATATACACTCCATCTCTCCTCATATTTTGTAATACACCTGTTTGTCAAATAGGTTGTTAATTTTGCCATTACTGCATATTCAACAAGTTTATTTTCCCATTCTTCTAAACATGGACAGACATCTGGTTTCTATTTTGCTGCATAAACAGTTTTAGCTATTGTCACCAAGTATTTGAATACCTCTTCTACATTAGTGTATTACTGTATTAGGCAGTACACTTAGTAGCATGTTCTTAGCATCTATTGGGAATTTAAACTTCAGAATTTTTTTTGCATTTCTCCATGCATTTCCTTCCAATAACTTTTTACTTTTTTACAAGTCCACCACATATGAAAAAGCTTCCAGCTATATCTCAACATCTCCAGCATTTTCCATTGTAGTTTTTATCTGTTTTCTCACTATCTTTTGGAGTTATCTATTATCTGAAGAAAAAAAAAACATTTTATACCAATTTTCTCTTCATGTCTGTCTGGCTGTAAATTTAATATCTTTTCCCCGATTGTTGTTCCCATTGTTGTATAGCAGAGGTGGCCAAACTCGCTTAATGTAAGCCACAGGGAATAAATGTCAGATGTTTGAGAGCTGCAAGACATGAATGTGAGATGTTTGAGAGCAGGCAGGCAGGAAGGCAGAAAGGAAGGAAGGAAGGAAGGTAGATGGAGGAGGAAATTGGGAAGTGGAAAGAAAGCAACTTTAACTTTAAAAGCATTCTCCAGTCTGCTGGCTGGCTTCGCTTGGACAAGTTATTTAAAGAGACAAGTGCCATCTTCAAGCCAACTGATGAGTCGATGGGAGCTTCAAGAGCCACACAATATGTGTGGAAGAGCCACAGTTTGGCCACCCCGGTTGTGTAGGTATCTGTTCTTGGTTTTGCATCCATTTAATTATACTTCTATCTCCCTCCCTCCCCCTTGTTCGTCCCCTGGTTCTACTTGGAGTAAGAGCGTATATCTCCATCACGGTAGGTGCTTTTTTTTTTATTTTATAATCAGCTGCTCAAATTCAGTCACATCTCTTAATGCTCTGCCTTCAGTATGCATGATCTTCTTTAATCCGGAGGCAGACTGATAATATAGCAGCCTTGTATGTTTTATACCTTCATCTCTGATATCTTGCCATGACTTGATTTCCCCCTGATCATTTATCATCATGCCAGATGTTATAAATCATTTTTTACTTCTCATGTTTTTACTTTGGCATGCTTCTGTTGCGGACATAGTCTTATTGTCAAGGGACCTCGCTATATAGTTTATTGGGATTGGTGTTCTCTGTGTCTGTAATGGGCATGTTGGGGGAGTCTATGCTGTGCTGCTCTGCCTGCTTGCTTTCTCTTTTGTTTGTAACACACAGCATTGGGGAAAAGTGTAGAAATGGGCAACTAGAATGATTAATGGGTTGAAACACTTTCCCTATGAAGAAAGGTTAAAACTCTTGGGGCTCTTAAGCTTGGAGAAACGTCGACTGAGGGGTGACTTGATAGAGATTTACAAGATTATGCATGGGATAGAGCAAGCAGAGAAAGAAGGACTTTTCTTCCTCTCTCACAATGAAAGAACTCGTGGGCATTCAATGAAATTGCTGAGCAGTCGGGTTAGAACGGATAAAAGGAAGTACGTCTTCACCCAACGGATGATTAACATGTGGAATTCACTGCCATAGGAGGTGGTGGCAGCTGCAAGCAGAGCCAGCTTCAAGAGGGGATTGGATAAACATCTGGAGCAGAGGTCCATCAGTGTCTATTAACCACAGGGTATATCACCTCTCAGCCGCCTCCTCTCCAGGCTAAACATCCCCAGCTCCTTCAACCTTTCCTCATAGGACTTGGTCTCCAGACCCCTCACCATCTTCGTCGCCCTCCTCTGGACCCATTCCAGATTCTCTATATCCTTCTTAAAATGTAATGCACAACACTGAAGATAGATCCAAATAGACAGCCGTGTTGGTCTGAAGTAGTAGAGCAAAATAGGAGTCAATTGCACCTTTAAGACCAACTTAGTTTTATTCAGAACGTAAGCTTTCGTGTGCATGCACACTTCTTCAGACGAGGTGAGGTCTCACCAGAGCATCACTTCACATGATCTGGACACTAGACTTCTGTTGATACAGCCCAAAGTTGCATTTGCCTTTTTGTATCCCACCCTTCCCGCCAAAGCAGAATCAGGGCGGGTTTCATCAGCCATTTCTCCAGGGGAACTGATCTCTGCCACCTGGAGATTAGTTGTGGGGTTATTTTTTTAAATAAATAAGCAACTTTATTGAAAGATGCATTGCAATATTCAAAGCATATGTTACATCTTACACAAACATTGAAATATACATGCGATATAAGTTTATATGTGTGGAGATTAGTTGCTATGCCTCAAAGATCTCTAGATACCACCTGGAGGTTGGCAACACTACCACGGGACCCCAGGTAAAGCTCACTTTGGGAAGGATTTACTCCCTTGGGCAGTGATGATTTTAGGACAAAGAAAGCACCAGTTCAGGACCCCTCAGTCAACCAAAAAAATTGCCAAGACCAAAAATCCAAAAAGAGTTTCCAGAATTGCTATCCGGAATTGTACTAAATATGTTTGCTCTGATTATGTGTCCAGGAGCATAGCCTTAAAAAATCCATGGAGAGAGAAGCAAAAAATCATGAGTGTGGTAGAAAAAGAAAACCAATCGGCCTCCGTAAAAAAAAAAAAAAAAAATCAGAAGAAAGGGACAAAACAGGTGGACTCTGTGCAAGTTCAAAGAATGACAAGCACTGATGCTGCTCAAGCCACCTCTCCTCACCATTATCTCACCCGTGAAAAGGAGCAAGGTCACCTATATTTAAAATACTTTGCCATGCATTCTGACCCAGCTGATTTTTCACAGTCCAGTAATAACAGGGTTCATGTTTTCACTGCAAACAACCCGCCCCCCCAGGACAGGCCCGAGTGGTGGTACAAGACAAGCAACTGGCAATTATTGTGTTGACTCTTTGTGACTTTGATCTCTGGGGCATGACCTTTGCTTTCTCCACATCTTCAAAGCACAAGACTGCAGAGGCGGTTATTGGGCATTATGCTGTTTTGCCGGTCATGCTGCCTCATTTCCAGTCCCTGAACCTCGCTCTCTCTCTCGCCCTCACCAGGGCAGGAATGAATAACATTTAAATGAAGGAATAACATTCAAATAAAGAAATAACATTTAAAACGACCGATGAAGTGGATAAAGCCCCGCGGTGCAGAGTGGTAAAGCTGCAGTACTGCAATCCGAGCTCTCTGCTCACGACCTGAGTGCGATCCTGGCGGAAGCTGGGTTTAAGCAGCTGGCTCCAGGTTGACTCAGCCTTCCATCCTTCTGAAGTCAGTAAAATGAGTCCCCAGCTTGTTGGGGGAAAAGTGGAGATGACTGGGGAAGGCAAAGCCAAACCACCCTGTAAAAAGTCTGCCATGAAAATGTTGTGATGCGATGTCACCCCAGAGTCAGAAATGACTGGTGCTTGCACAGGGGACTACCTTTACCTTTTTATGAAGTGGCCAATCATTTTCACACAGTAATACTTAGCAGGGTTTTTTTGTTAACAGGAACTCCTTTGCATATTAGGCCACACACCCCTGATGTAGCCAATCCTCCTGTAGCTTACAGTAGGCTGTGTAAGAAGAACCCTGTAAGGTGTTGGAGGATTGGCTACATCAGAGGGGTGTGGCCTAATATGCAAAGGATTTCCTGCTGCAAAAAAGCCCTTATACTTAGTAAAACAATACAAACATTTCATGATTGACCATAATGATACATGCATGACTAAACTTACAAAAAAGAAATTTTGAGAGCTTTATATTTCACAAGAGTTCCAAACCAGTGTTGCAACAGGGTTATCAGCAATATTCTCTCTAAATTGTGGCGTCTTGTGAGCAAAAATTCTACTTTGTAAGATCCTGGCATTAAAGTTCTGAGCGCCTGCATAAATTAGTTTGCTCTGGGGCCTTTTTTTCTGAGCAAAGACAAAAATGTGTGAGACAGAGCCTAAAAAACTGTGAGCTAACTCACACTAACTCAGCTTAGAGGGAGCACTGGTTATCTGATGTCTATTGGTTTCTGTCCTCTTTTGGGCTCATTTAAAAAAAAAAATCTGACGAAAATGTTCTTTTTGTGACGAAAGGTTAGGAATATTCCTTTTGTTCAGTTGCACAGTCCAGTACAACTCTTTCCAACCCCACGGACCAAAGTCATGCCTAGTTAGTAGCAATTATCACAGCTTAAATAGTAGCGGTATGTAAAATGAGATTTGTCATAGTGATTACTTGTTTGAAGTAGTCAATTGAGAAATGTGGGTGTTTTTTTTTTCTTTTCAAAATATGGTAACCCTGGATATTATGCAAAAGCGTTTTTCTAACATGTTGGTTTTTCTATTAAACAACATTCACAATTAGCAAAGTATGTAAAATGTCTAGCGTTAACATATTTCATGTTGTAAATGAGTTCCTACTGGGTTTTTTTCTACAGAAAAGCCCTGCGTGAAACATTGGTGATATCAGGGTGTGTGGCCTAATATGCAAATGAGTTCATGAGCCATTGGCCTCATCTAACATGGCTTCTCTTATGTTCTTAAAGGGACTTTTTAAAAAAGGAATAATCATACAAAAGTACCAATAAAATAACCAATCACTATGTGTTCACAATTCTCATAAACTCTAGCCTATTATACATGGGTGTTTTAGGGCTTTAGGAACTTCTTTGAATATTAGGCCACACCCCTCTTATGCAGCCATTCCTCCAAAAGCTTACAGGGCTCTTAGTACAGGGCCTACAGTACTACAGTACAGGAAGGGCCTACAGTAAGCCCTTCCTTCAGTGCTCAGTTTGCTTTTCATGTGCTGTTTCATTGGGCTTTCTGAGAGTGCTTTTATACTGGTTTTTCCCTTGCTTCGCTTCCAAGCTGAGGGTAGCTCAAAAGCATACCGATTCCCTCAGATTTCCCCAGCCCTTTTGTTGTCCCTTGTAGGCCATCTAGGTTGTTCTGCTCAGTCTGTACCTTCTAGGCTTCCCAACCCTCCCGCTTTGGCGGGAGACTTCTGGGTTCGCAGCTTCATCCCCCGGTCTCCAGAAATCAGGAAGCGGGGGGGGGGTGGAGGGGGGGAGAACATACCTGTAGGGTTCATGTTGGTGTAGCAGTTTGTAAAATGTCTGTCCTGAGCAGTTTGTAAAATGTCTGCCCCTTTAAGGCTGGGCAGGAAGGAGGAAACAGGAAGGGCTTCGGAGAACGGCCCCTCCCTTTCTTTGCTTTCGTTTTCACAGCAGGCAGAGGGAAGAAGACCAAGTAAGTATTTGTGTGTGTGAGAGAGGGAGGGGGGATTCCCTGGTATGGAGGCCCTCCCTCCCCCTTTAGAAAGCGTGTGGGTGGGGAGGGAAATGTCTACTAGGCACTCTATTATTCCCTATGGAGACAAATTCCCATAGGGAATAATAGGGAATTGATCCGTGGGTATTGGGGGCTCTGGGGGGGCTATTTTTTGAGGTAGAGGCACCAAATTTTTAGCATAGCATCTAGTGCCTTTCCCCAAAATACCCCCCAAGTTTCAAAACGATTGGACCATAGGGTCCAATTCTATGAGCCCCAAAAGATGGTGCCCCTATCCTTAATTATTTCCTATGGAAGAAAGGCATTTAAAAAGGTGAGCTGTCCCTTTAAATGTGATGGCCAGAACTCCCTTGGAGTTCAATTATGCTTGTCACATCCTTGTTCCTGGCTCCACCCCCAAAGTATCCTGGCCCCTCCCCCAAAGTCCCCAGATTTTTCTTTAATTGGACTTGGCAACCCTAGTACCTTCTGCCATTAATCAGTATTTCCCTTGATATTTTACATTGAATTTTTTTTTACAAATGGAGTGAGTCACTTCCAGGTGACATCAGGGGTGGAATTCTAGCAGAAGCTCCTTTACATATTAGGCCATACACCCCTGATGTAGCCAATCCTCCAAGTGCTTTGTAAGCTCTTGGAGGATTGGCTAAATCAAGGGGTGTGGCCTAATATGTAAAGGAGCTCCTGCTAGAATTCCACCCCTGGGTGACATCATTGCACTTTGTGTGCACAAGATCTATCCCCTGCCAGCAGCCAGGTAGGACTCGGCAACCCTATTTAAAATTGTTCTCCTTCTCTGAACCCAAGGGTATGTATCTGACAACTGAAGGTAGCCTCATGAGCATCTAGCCAGTTAGGGTTTTCAACCCCCAGGTGGGACCTGGAGATCTCCCACTATTGATCTCCAAAACACAGAGGTCAGTTCCTCTGGAGAAAATGGCTGCTTTGGAGGGAGGAGTCTATGGCGTTATATCCTGCTGAAGCCCCTCTCCTCTCCTAACCCCACCCTTCACAGGCTCCACCTCCAAAATCTTCAGGTATTTCCCAACTCAGGGCTTGCAACTGTAGTTCCGACTCACAAAACCTTACACTGTGATAAACCCATCAACTTTAAATCCAAGTGGGCAGCTGTGTTGGTCTGAAGCAGTAGAACAAAGTAGGAGTCCACATTTAAAACCAAGAAAGTTTGATTCAGAATGTAAGCTTTCATGTGCTCCAAGCACACTTCATCAGACGAGGAATCAGGTACAGTGAGCAGAGCTACAAATAGCTGATAGGCAGTGGTTTAGAATGTAAAATGGTACAAATTTAAGATCCAATCCACCAAGAGCTTACAAGGCTTTTTTGTAAACTCTTGGAGGATTGGCTACATCATAGGGGTGTGGCCAAATATGGAAAGGATCTCCTGCTAGAGAGCCAGTTTGGGGTAGTGGCTAAGTGTGTGGATTCTTATCTGGGAGAAGCGGGTTTGATTCCCCACTCCTCCACTTGCAGCTGCTGGAATGGCCTTGGGTCAGCCACAGCTCTTGCAGGAGTTGTCCTTGAAAGGGGAGCTGCTGGGAGAGCCCTCTCGGCCCCACCCACCTCACAGGGTGTCTGTTGTGGGGGGAGAAGATAAAGGAGATTGTAAGCCGCTCTGAGTCTCTGATTCAGAGAGAAGGGTGGCGTATAAATCTGCAATTCTTCTTCTTCAATTACAGAATAGTAAAATTAACAAATTGAGCAAAGCTTTGATCTGGGTATCATGAGCATGCGAAAGCAATAAAACAGTAATATGTCAACATGTGAGAATGTCTGTCAATTACTCTATTATATAAGCCTGGGTCAAAAAGAGAGCATTATATAACTCTGTTCACTGTACCTGATTCTTCATCTGATGAAGTGTGCTTGGAGCACACGAAAGCTTACGTTCTGAATAAAACTGTGTTGGTCTTAAAGGTGCCACTTGACTTCTACTTTGTTCCATCAGCTTTAAGTTACTGTAACAGCCACCCCTCTGGCCTTTCAAACTAGTTCCCATTAATCATTTTGCACAAAAAGTGCCCAAAATATTTCTTGGAAGAAAAATAATAATATTGAAATAAGATTGTATTTGTTATCAGTTTTTTTAAATAGTCGTACTTTTCATATTGTCGGCAAGTCAACTTCACCTCATGTGCCCTAAAACTACCTTGACCGCCTCTCTCTCTTTTTACAAATCAACATTTTGCACAGTCGATAATACAGCAAGAGACATGATGGTTTTGACGTACAGCCGTGTGACATATTATAAATATTACATCACATAACCACAGAGAATGTCACTCAACAAGACTTTTTCCCCCCTTTTCCCAGACAGCACTAAACGAGCCATAGATTCTTGCCTCTGAATAGCTCCTTTCAGGTACTACTTTTGCTTAAATGATTAATAGGAGGCATATAGTCAGGGGGAAAAAAACGTACTTAAAGTGAAAAACAGTAAACTGTAGAGATGTCATTCATTTTTTAAGCAATTCTGTGGTGAAATGCTTCATAAATTTACATCCCGATCAGACTCTTTGTAGCCTCGACCGCCAGGACGCTGGTTCCAGTTTGGGGTTAAGGCAATGGGGAGAGAAAATATTTTATTCAATCTAGGCCACTTAGCAAAAGCCGATATGACACGTTTATGCACAATTCAGCAGTTGGCTTGCTGGAAGTGATTTTTTTTTAAAAAAAGAATAACATCTCTAGGCTGAAGGTAGCTTTACATCTGTTTTCAAGATTCAACAAACACTGGGATATCGCTACAGAGGGGGGCGGTAGGCCTGGCCAGCTACACCAGGTCAGTTTCCTTTCAGGTTTCGGATGCTTTTGGGCTGAAGGCATCAATGTGCAGCTCCATGAAAAGGCTTGCCAATCCTAAGGTCCCAGTGGGGGTTCCCCTGCTTTCGCAGGCTCCTTCCTGCCCCCGGCCAGCTGGCCAGCAGGGGGAAGCCCTGCCCCAACAGCCGCCATGTGCCTCAAACCTCGAAAGCTTAAGAAGACCCTGGGAACAGCTTTTTTCCTAGAAAGGTGCACTCTGTGCCTTTAAATCTTAATTAGGCTATGGGCGGGGCAAGCCTGCAGAACAACCTGCCAGGTGGAAGGGAAGAAGTCCAGAAACTGCGTTGGTTTTATAATAATCTCAGAGGCCGTTTGCACAGGAAAGGGTAAAACACTGCTGTTTTTAATTTATTTCATGGAATGTGAATGCCTCCTGGCTCCAAAGTTCCCAGATATTTTCTGAGACAGACTTAGGAACCCTACCAGAACTGAGTTCAATTATGCCTGTCACAACCTTGCTATTGGCACCACCCCCAAGTCTCCTGGCTCCAGCCCCAAGCTCCCCAGATATTTCAATGGAGACAGAGTCCTATGAGGAAAAGTTGAAGGAGCTGGCATGTTTAGCCTGGAGAGGAGGCGGCTGAGAGCTGTTATGATCACCATCTTATAATAATAATAATAATAATAATAATAATAATAATAATAATAATAATAATAATAATAATAATAATAATAATAATAATAATAATAATAATAATAAATTTTTATTTGTACCCCGCCCTCCCCTGCCAAAGCAGGCTCAGGGCGGCTAACAATACGATGACCAATGGTACACCAAACAATAAAACAGTTACATTAGAAACATTAAATTAAACATTAATTAACCTTAAAAACCTGTTAAAACAATTAACTAAAACATATTATAACACTATCCTTCACGCTCTTCTAGTTAGTACTGATGGCGGATTTTCTTCGTTGTCGGTATAATTCAGTTATTCATAAAAGCTAATTTAAAAAGGGTGGTCTTGCAGGCCCTGCGGAACTGATCAAGGTTCCGCAGGGCCCGCACCTCCTCTGGGAGTTGGTTCCAGAGATATGGGGCTGCGGCCGAAAAGGCCCGAGAGCGAGTATTCTGTAGTTTAATTTGTCTTGGCCCAGGGGTAGTCAGTCTGTTCTTTCCTACTGACCTCAGTGCTCTCTGGGGTTCATACGGGGAGAGACGGTCCTTCAGGTAGGCTGGTCCTCGGCCATATAGGGCTTTAAAGGTGATAACCAGCACTTTGTACTGGACCCGGTATACAATCGGTAACCAGTGCAGTTCGCGTAGCCCCGGCCGTACATGTTCCCATCTTGGGAGACCGAGCAACAGCCTGGCCGCCGCGTTCTGCACTAGCTGTAACTTCCGGGTCCGGCACAGAGGCAGCCCCATGTAGAGGGCGTTACAGTAGTCCAATCGTGAGGTGACCGTCGCATGGATCACCGTTGCTAGGTCCCGACGCTCCAGGAAAGGGGCCAGCTGCTTTGCCCGCCTCAGATGGAAGAATGCTGACTTGGCAGTGGCTGTTATCTGGGCCTCCATTGATAGTGAAGGCTCCAGTAAGACACCCAGACTCTTCACCTGCTGCGCTGCTTTTAGCTGCACACCATCGAAGGTCGGGAGGGATATTTCCCCCCCTGGAGCGCCGCGACCCACACAGAGAACCTCTGTCTTTGCCGGATTCAGCTTCAGCCCACTCAGTCTAAGCCACGTTGCGATAGCCTGTAACGCCCGATCCAGGTCTTCCGGGGGGGAGGCAGGCCGGCCGTCCATTAGCAGATAGAGCTGGGTGTCATCTGCATATTGATGGCAACCCAGCCCAAACCTCCTGGCAATCTGGGCAAGGGGGCGCATATAGATGTTAAATAACATCGGGGAGAGGACTGCTCCCTGAGGCACCCCACAATCTAGTGTGCGCCTCTGGGATCGTTCACCCCCGATCGCCACCCTTTGTCCCCGACCCATGAGGAAAGAGGAGAGCCATTGTAAAGCAGACCCCTTAACCCCAATGTCGGCGAGGCGGTGGATCAGTAACCGATGGTCGACCGTATCAAATGCAGCCGACAGATCTAATAACATCAGCACTGCTACACCGCCTCGATCCAGTTGCCGTTGGAGGTCATCTGCCAAGGCGACCAAGACCGTCTCCGTCCCGTGGCCCGGTCGGAAGCCAGACTGGCACGGGTCTAGGACAGAAGCGTCATCTAGAAATCTCTGTAGCTGCAACGCCACTGCCCTCTCGATGATTTTACCTAAAAATGGTAAATTAGACACCGGTCGATAGTTCGCCAATTCGGCCGGGTCTGCTGTTGATTTTTTCAAGAGGGGGCGGACCAAGGCCTCTTTCAGAGGCATTGGAAAACGCCCCTCTAGGAGGGATCTATTTATGATGTCCCGTAAAGGACATCTAAGCTCCCTCTGGCAAGATTTAATCAGCCAGGAGGGGCAAGGGTCCAGATCGCATGTTGTTGGGCGAGCAGCGGAGAGAATTCCATCAACTTCTTCCAGGCTGAGTGGGTCGAAGTGGTCCAGCAGTAAATCCGAAGACAGGCGCGGAGCCTCAGTCTGACTTACTGTATCTAATGTGATAGGTAGGTCTTGGCGGAGTGATGAGATTTTATCTGCAAAATATTTCGCAAATGCCTCACAGCCTATCTCCAATTCTCTAACGTTTGGTTTGCCTTGTGGCAGTGTTATGAGATCTCCAATTACGCTAAATAATTGTGCTGGGCGCGAATTTGCAGATGCAATCTTGGCTGCAAAGTATTGTTTCTTTGCAATCTTGACTGCCATCTCATATGACTTCATAAACGTTCTATAGGATGTTCTCGACACTTCGTCCCGAGTATGCCTCCACCGCCTCTCTAGTCGTCTGAGCCCTTGCTTCAGCTGGCATAACTCCAAGGTATACCATGGAGCCAGCTTCATACGAGGGCGCAGAGGGCGCCGGGGTGCGATTTCGTCGATGGCCCTGGATAGCTGATCTTGCCAGACTTCCACCAGGTCATTGAGGGAATCGCCAGTGGGCCAGGGGTCCCTCAGGGCCGTTTGGAACCGTTCCGGGTCCATCAGGCCCCGAGGGCGAGCCAAAATAGGCTCTCCGCCCATACAGGGTTGGGGCGGCATCTCCATACGGGCCTTAAGGGCTAGGTGATCCGACCATGGGACCGCTTCATCTGTGATATCGTTCACCAAAATCCCAGACGCAAAGATCAAGTCTAGTGTGTGTCCGGCCTGATGCGTGGGTGTTGTGACAAATTGAGAGAGTCCTAGTGTCGCCATGGAAGACACTAGGTCCATCGCCTGAGTGGAGGCTGTGTCATCGACATGGACATTGAAGTCACCCAGGACCATAAGTCCTGGGCTCTCCAATGCCCAGCCCGCCACTGCCTCCAATAGTGATGGTAAGGCGCTGGCTGGTGCGTTAGGCGGACGGTACACCAGCCAGATCGCCAACCCCTCTCCAACATCCCACCACAGACCGACACAGTCGATGCCATCGATCTTTGGGGCCGGGAGAGTCCTAAAGGAGTAAGCCTCCCGTATGAGTAATGCCACCCCTCCCCCCCGCCCGTTACTCCGTGACTGGTGAAAGACCGAGTAACCTGGGGGGGTCATCTGGGAGAGAGCTACTGTCTCTCCGTCCCGCACCCAGGTCTCGGTCACGCAAGCCAGGTCCACGTCCTGCCTAAGCAGGAACTCCTTAAGGGTCGAGGTCTTATTATTGATGGACCTGGCGTTGCATAACACCAGTGACGGAGACGAGCATTTCCTCTTAGGCCCACTACCTGCCACCGTTGGGATGGGCAATCTTCAAGCACTTGAAGGGCTGTCATCTAGAGGATGGTGTGGAATTGTTTTCTGTGGCCCCGGAAGGTAGGAAGAGAACCAATGGGTTGAAATTAAATCCAAAGAGTTTCCGGCTCAACATTAGGAAGAACTTCATGACCGTTAGAGCGGTTCCTCAGTGGAACAGGCTTCCTCCTTGGGAGATGGTGGGCTCTCCTTCCTTGGAGGTTTTTAAACAGAGGCTAGATGGCCATCTGACAGCAATGAGGATCCTGTGAATTTAGAGGGAAGGTATTTGTGGGTTTCCTGCATTGTGCAGGGGGTTGGACTAGATGACCCTGGAGGTCCTTTCCTATTCTTTGGTTCTATGATTCTTGAATTGGACATGAATGGTGTCAGTCAAGACCCTCTCCATTTATCACACCAGATTACATGGGATAATTCTAGAGCTGTCATCTGCTAGGTAGGGCATGGAGTTATCTGAATTACAACTGATCTCCAGGCTACAAAGATCAGTTCCCCTAGAGCAGGGGTGTCGAACTCATGAGGGCCAAATCTGACATAAACAAGACGTTGTTGGGCTGGGCCATGTTGGACCAGGCCATGTCAGACTGGGCCATGTGTGTACCTATTTAAGATTAGGCAGCAGAGATATAAACATAATAAAGGACACAGACAAACACAAAGATTTTTTAAAAAACTTAAAACATTAGCACTCGTTGATCTTAAAAAGCACTTCCTTTGTATTTCTCCAATGGGATCCAGTGAACTGGGCAAAGGAAGCTCCGGCTCTTTCCTTCCTCCTCCAGGGGACTAGGGGGGAGTCTCAGCCAAGAGAAGGAAGAGAGGCTTGCTGTGTGATCGAGAGAGCCTGGCAAAGCAAGTTATCCCTCCTCCCCAAGGGAGGAGTCTCAGCTAATGGAGATAATAGAGGTTTTGCTCTCAGGGCCGGTATGTGGGAGTAGGCCAAGCAGGCAGCCACCTAGGGTCCCAGGCACATTCCTTTGGCTCCTGAGCACTGGCATCTTGTCTTCTCCCATCACCCAGCTGCCCTCCACAAAGCCAAGCCAACCCCCTTCTCCCCGGTGTGTGACTTGGTCTCCCACTTCACCCTATCCCTCCACCCTCCTTCCTGGCTTGGCCGGCAAGCACTTCTTCTCACAATTTTCTCACAATTTTTAATAACATATCACATTTTTTTTTTTAAAAAAGTTAAAATTAAAAATCAGTAAATGAAAAATGTGAAAAATTTCAAGTTTTGTGCTCTTCATTTTCCCTATATTTTTTAATAATGGGGGGGTGTGTGTGCTAGTGGGTGATTCGCCTAGGGCGCCAGAAAGCCTAGCACCAGCCCTGTTTACTCTGTAGCTCCTTTGCGATTGAGCAAGCCTTGCAAAGCAAGCTGTTATGCAGAAGAAAGCTAGAGACAGAGCTCTTCTGACAGGGCCTACTGTGAGCTCCAGGAGGATTGGCTATATCAGGGGTGTGTGGCCTAATATGCAAAGGAGCTCCTGTAAGAAGAACTCGGTAAGCTCTTGGAGGATTGGCTACATCATGGGGGTGTGGCTTAATATGCAAATAAGTTCCTGCTACCAAAAAAGCCCTGCTTCAGCGTATGTAAATCAAAGTGGTAAGAGTTTGCATTGCAGTTTGGTAAGAGAGCATTCTGGGATCCAAATGGCTCTCAGTTCTTGATCAGCTGCAGAGTTTTTAAAAACTGCTTTGCACCGCTGCACAAGGACTTTCATTGTGTGATGGAAGGATAGGTCTGTCACCATTTTGTGGCTGGCACCACCTCCTCCAGCAGCCATTTTCTTGCTGTGCCCACAACGCAGTGTCAGAATTCCAAAGATGCCCCACCGGGGCAGGAAGGTTGGGGACACCTGGACCACAGCAGCTGCATTAAATTGCTCTTGATCTCTGCAGCTATTTAATGTACATGAATACTTTAAAAGTTCAACGGAACCTGTGATTCAGGATACATACCTGTATCTTTGGTAGTCTCCCTCATCTTTGTCTTTGCAGACCAGCTCATTGGGGCAGGCTGTATTTCCCAGCAAACTGAGGTACTCCAAAGAGAGCGCCGCTTCCGCTAAGTGATCCAGAAGGCTTTCCAATTCTGTAATGTGTCTAAAGTTAAGGATCCATTGGCGTCACGGAAGAAAAATCTTTTGAGTGCCCACGCTGCAGCCACTGATAAGACATCTCTCTCTCTCTCTTTCTCTCTCTCACACACACACACAGGCCTCGGATTCAGCCGGAGCTCACAGGACCACAGCTCCTGAACCTTTCTGAGAGTTCCACCTCCTCCTCCCCACCTTGTCCATTGAATAGTAGGTGCAGCTGCATAACAATCCCTGGATGAGTTCCACCACCTATTTGTCTACAAAACGACCCCTGCACACGCACACACACACACACAAATGCATGTACACACTACAGAGAGTGGCATTCAGAAAAATGCTGCATTAATTGTTCCCAGGGTAATGGTGGACTCGATCCAAATCATTTTTTTTTTTTGCACAGTATGAAAGAACTTCGCTTAGTTCCCCCTCCCCCCCCCGCACACTTTATTCTCTTCTCTTCTTTTTCTTGCCTTTCTGCAAAACATTACAAACTTTGACAAAATGATGGATGATGTGTAGGGAAACGGTTAACCATTGTTGCAGCCATGAAACTTTTCCAACATGGCAACGGAGCATTTCCTCGCACAGTACATTCATCATTGAACCATATTACAGTCTGTTGGAAAAAAATGAGTTTGCAAAGCAGGGGCCGGTGAGCGCGGCCAATGAGAGCTCGACTCGTGGATGGGGGAATGGTCTTTATGACACTGCAAACGTTGCTTAACTAGTGCATAGGCAGAAACTCTTTGTCAAATGTTTCCTGGAGAAGCTCAGGCAATACAGCACTGAAACGCGTAATGAATGCAGGGCTTTAAAGTGGACGGGAAGGCCCCATTATGCCCCTGGAGTGGCTATGTGGCAAAGGTCCCTGCATCTCAGGGGTTAATGCAGTCATGTCTACAAGACAGGCTTTGAGAATTTGAAAACCTTGTAAAGACTCCACAGATCCAACAAAGAAGCCACTGCTAGAATTGCGTCAGTCACTGGAGCCAAAGTTGTGTTTTCTCAAGGTTAATTTTTCACAGGGCTTTTTTTTTTTTGTCGTAGGAGCTCCTTTGCATATTAGGCCACATGCCCCTGATGTAGCCAACCCTCCTGGAGCTTAGAATCATACAATGATAGAGTTGGAAGGGACCTCCAGGGTCATCTAGTCCAACCCCTGCACGATGGAAACTTACAAATACCTCCTCCTAAATTCACAGGATCTTCATTGCTGTCAGACAGCCATCTAGCTTCTGTTTAAAAACCTCCAAGGAAGGAGAGCCCACCACCTCCCAAGGGAGCCTGTTCCACTGAGGAATCGCTCTAACGGTGAGGAAGTTCTTCCTAATGTTGAGCCGGAAATTCTTTTGATTTAATTTCAACCCATTGGTTCTCTTCCTACCTTCCAGGGCCACAGAAAACAATTCCACACCATCCTCTATATGACAGTCCTTCAAGTACTTGATGGTGATCATATCACCTCTCAGCCATCTCCTCTCCAGGCTAAACATCCCCAGCTCCTTCAACCTTTCTTCATAAGACTTCATAAGACTTTCACCATCTTCGTTGCCCTCCTCTGGACCCGTTCCAGCTTGTCTATATCCTTCTTAAAATGTGGTGCCCAAAACTGAACACAATACTCCAGGTACCCCTGTAAGCTCTTAGGGGACTGGCTACATCCATGGCCTAATATGCAAAGGAGTTCCTGCTAAAAAAAAAAAGGCCTGATTTTTTTTTCATGTAAAAAACCCTGCAAGTTTGACTGAGGACCTGAAGCTCCTGGACTATCCAAAGTTCATGAAAACAGCTCCCTGAAGGCTTAAAAAAGACCTTCCTTCCTATGGCTGCCAGCCTCCAGGTTGCACCCAGAGACCTCCCATTATTCCAATGAACGTCCAGGTGGCAGGAGCAGTTCCCTTGGAGAAAGTGGGTGCTTGGCAGGTGGACTCCATGGTATTATACCCCTCTGAGGTCCCTCCCCTCCCCAAACTCCCCTCCTCAGGCTCCGCCCCCTGACCTTCATTGCGTGTTACATAAAACTAACCACAGTTTAACAATCGGTTGCATAATATATGTAAGCAACAGGACTGTCAAAAATAAACTAACTTTCTATAATATTGATTCTGTGGAATGATGTCATTTTCAGAAAGAAAAGTAAGGGGCACCAAACAGACACCACATGTCTTTCCTATTGGTTGTAAGATACATCATGTGAATTATAAGCGATTTTGCATAATATGAACGTTTCCCACAGCCTTTGATACCAGGCTTCTAATGTGGGTGGGTGTTTATCTACCCAGTGTGAGGTTAGACTAGCCGTGACTATTAAAATATGAATTAATTCTGATGTACTGGAACTTAACCTTTGGTCTTGCCAATTATGAAGTAAAAAAAAAAATCAGGTTCCAGTGCTAAGGTTGTATGGGTCATTTTGCTTATTTCTCTATTTACCTGTTGCCAAAATTCATAAATACATCTGCATCGATTCGCCACCAACAATGGCTATATTGTTAAACCCAGCATGGCAGTTGGTGGGCTGAGGCCCAAAGGGAATGGCTTGTTGAAGCTGAGTTCATGGCTGGGGTCAAATTAGAACCAGGGGCACCCAAGCTCACAGTCTTTGCAACACAAAACCCCAGTTCAAGAATTGAGAGCCATTTTGATCCCAGAAAGGTCTCTTACCAAACTACACTCACTTTGACTTACATACACTGAATGCAGGGCTTTTTTGTAACAGGAACTCCTTTGCCTATTAGGCTCTTCTTACAGGGCCTACCATAAGCTCTTGGAGGTGTGTGGCCTAATATGCAAAGGAGTTCCTGCTACAAAAAAAACAGCCCCACACTGAAGTATGTGCACAGTAGTTCCAAGTATGTATACACATAAATAAATATTTTTCCTAACCAGTGACAGCAATTATTATTTCAAGCTAACAATTTCACTCTTCTGGTTTTCTTTTCCCCTTCCCCATTCATATCTGGGATTGTGCATCGCAGTTATTATGTTGTTATCTTAAATGCTCGGTCTTTTGTGTTGCTTGTTGCCTGACTTTGATTTATGCCTTCCTGTTATCTTTGTTATCTTTCGCAGATGGAATTTACCTCATTTCTTCACCTCAATAACTGAAGGGCAGGGTCACCGGCACAGAGCGGAGAAAGAACTTTTGCCCTTAAACCCTTCCCTTCTCTTTGTACTTTCCAATTTACATCTGATTCACAAGCAGAAGTGGGAAGCTACCAGAGACAAGACACTTGCCCCTATAGTCCCTTCCAACTTGGGCCAAACCAAACATAACCCAGAAGACACATGAAGAGTCACCTGGTGGCTGGGAAATACTCAGAGATTTTGGGGGTGGAGTCTGAGGATGGTGGGGTTTGGGTAGGGGCTTCAGTGGGGTACAACACCTTGGAGTTCACCTTCCAAAGCGGCCATTTACTTCAGGGAATCTGATCTCTGTCAACTGCTGGAGGAGGAGGAGGAGAAGAAGAAGAGAGGCAAGATGATATCAGAGAGAGGAGGTGGTTGAGAGGTGACAAGTCTTCCGCATCCTATAAACATGCATTGGATTTTTCCTAGCTGAATTCATAACTTTACATTTATCCCTGTTAAAATTCATTTTATTGGTTTTAGTCCCGTTTCCCAGCCTGTCAAGATCATCCTGTATCCTTAGATAGGGTTAGAGGTTAGCTTCTTTTTGTGACAATCCCCACCAGAGTTATCCCATATTTCATTTACCTACTACAACACCTTTGTCATAGCTTCAAGAAAATTATGAGAAACCGAAGAGTTTGGGTTTAGGTCTTGTGCATAGTATTAATTAGGGGTGCAAAGGCCTGGGCAAAAAAAACCAAAAAGGGGTGTGTGCAGTTTTGGAAATGCTGAGGTGCTATTTCTGCCAAGCTCCCACTAGGGGTGGGGGTCCTCTGTCTGGGAGGGCCACTACCCACCAGCAGGGAGCAGGCCACGGGGGGATCCCTGCCCCCAAAGCGTCCTGTTGGCGCACACTGTCCCCGGCATGATGACATCACCCGGAAGTGATGTCAGCGCGCTGGGGACATCACACAGGGACACTCTAGGACTCGTGCTAAAAACTCTATGGTACCATAGAGTTTTACCGTGTGTCCTAGAGCGTTTCTGGTGCGAGGGACTTGGCAAACCTATGAGGTGCACGAAAAAACCCTCTTCCCCTTCTTATAAACCTTGTTATAAGTGAAATGCTGTTTACGAAAAGGGTATGAAAAAATTATGTACGCTGACCTACAGTAGTAGATAATGATTGTTCCTGAATTTGCAGTAGAAACAAACAGTACATTTTCAAGGTTATGCTCAGTAATTAAAAGCGCATCCTATTGGCAACACTTAATATGCTATAATGTGTTTAATTATAACAAAGTTCAGTCTTTTTCTGTTATCAACTTTGAAAAATATCCAAACATGCCAGTGGCCTTATCTACTGTGGCAGAGAGTGTTTTGGACCAAACAATACACATTCTTTTGTTTATAACATAATTTACTTTTGACCTTCAACTTTTTTCCCTGCGTCTCAGACGGCAAAAGTTAAGGTCTTTGGCTACTCAAGTATTGGGCTTATTTCCACTTGCACTGGTAGACGCCCATCTAGGCGATGTCATCATGCTATGCGCACAAAGCACACGTGAAGCGAGTCCCCCGCCAGAGCCCAGCTGGTTTCGCAGGAAGGGCAAGAACTATGGTTGCCAGCTTCCAGGTGGAGCCTGGAGATCTCCTGTGTTTACAATTGATCTCCAACAGGCAGTGAAAATGGCTGCTTTGGTTGGATGGTGGATAAATCCTTTTATCTCTCTGGCTGTCAAATTGCATTTTCTTTTATTTTAGAAAATTGTTATGCCTCTTCTCAGGAGTACCTACTCGAGACAGCTTACAAAATAAAACATACATACACACACACACACACACACACACATATATATATAATCATAGAGTTGAAAGGTACCTCTAGGGTCATCTAGTCCAACCCCCTGCACAATGCAGGAAACTCACAAACACCTCCCCCCTAAATTCATAGGATCTTCATTGTTGTCAGATGGCCATCTAGCCTGTTCCACTGAGGAATCGCTCTAACGATCAGGAAGTTCTTCCTAATGTTGAATCTGAAACTCCTTTGATTTAATTTCAACCCATTGGTTCTGGTCCTACCTTCCGGGGCCATGGAAAACAATTCCACACCATCCTCTATAGGACAGCCCTTCAAGTACTTGGAGATGGTGATCACATCACCTCTCAGCAGCCTCCTTTCCAGGCTAATCATCCCCAGCTCCTTCAACCTTTCCTCATAGGACTTGGTCTCCAGACCCCTCACCATCTTCATTGCCCTCCTCTGGACCCGTTCCAGCTTGTCTATATCCTTCTTAAAATGTGGTGCCCAAAACTGAACAGGAGACTCCAGGTGAGGTCTTACCAGAGCAGAATAAAGTGATACCATCGCATCACGTGATATGGACACTATACTTCTGTTGATACAGCCCAAAATTGCATATGCCTTTTTAGCCACTGCATCACACTGTTGACTCATGTTCAGCATATGATCCACTAAGACTCCTAGATCCTTTTCGCACATAAGGCAAGTCTCCCCCATGGGTTTTTACTACCTAAATACAGAACTTTACATTTATCCCTGTTAAAATTCATTTTATTGATTTTTCCAGCCTTTCAAGATCATCCTGTATCCTGTTTCTGTCTTCTTCTGTGTTTGTAACCTCTCCCAATTTAGTATCATCTGCAAATTTAATAAGCATTCCCTCTATTCCTTCATCCAAATCACTGATAAAGATGTTGAACAAAACAGGTCCCAGGACAGATCCTTGAGGCACTCCACTTGTCACTCCTTTCCAAGAGGATGAGAAACCATTCACAAGCACTCTTTGGGTGTGATCTGTCAACCAGTTACAGATCCACCTAACAGTAACAGGATCCAAACCACATTTTACCAACTTGTCAACAAGGATAGTATGTGGAACTTTATCAAAAGCCTTAATGAAATCAAGATAAACGATGTATATATCATTCCCCTGATCCAGCAAGGTAGTCACTTTCTCAAAAAAAGAGATCAGGTTAGTCTGACATGACTTGTTCTTGAGAAACCCACGCTGGCTCTCAGTAATCACATCCATTCTTTCGAAATGTTCCAGGACCGACTGTTTGATGATTTGCTCTAAAACCTTTCCAGGTAGAGACGTCAAGCTGATGGGTCGGTAGTTACTTGGATCATCTTTTTTCCCCTTCTTGAAGATGGCTACAACATTCACCCGCCTCCAATCTTCCGGCACATCTCCTGTTCTCCAAGAATTCTCAAAAATAATAGCCAGAGGCTCAGAAATTACATCCACAAGCTCTTTTAGAACCCTTGGATGCAATTCATCTGGCCCTGAGGACTTTGTTTCATTTAAAGAAACTAGGTGTTTATGTACTACCCCTATGCTGATCCTAGGTTGGGACTTCATACCCTCCTTATATGCTCTGTTTTAGCCATGTTGAGCAACATTTCCCTCAGAAGAGAAGACTGAGGAAAAGTAGGAATTGAGCAGTTCCGCCCTCTCTTCATTACCTGTTACAATTTCACTTTCTTGCCCTCGCAATGGGCCTACCATGTCCTTGCTCTTTTTCTTACTCTGAACATAAGAAAAGAACCCTTTTTTGTTGTTTTTAGCATCTTTGGCCAGCCTAAGCTCATACTGAACTTTAGCTTTCCTCACTTTTTTCTCTACAAGCACTGGTGATTTGTTTATATTCATCCTTGGTTATAAGGCCCTCCTTCCAATTTCTAAAGGAATCTTTTTTATTTCTCTTTAGAGAGCTGTTTATGGAGCCACTTTGGCTTCTTTAGGCTTTTTTTCCATTTTTTCTTCTCATAGGACTCATCTGTGATTGCACTTTCAGTATTTCGGTTTTAAGAAACTCCCACCCCTCCTGAACCTTCTTCCTCCTAAGTATTTCTGACCATGGGATTTTACTCAGCATAGCTTTAAGTTTATCGAAGTTTGCCTTTCTGAAGTCCAACCTATAAGTCTGACTATGTATAGCTTTTCCCTTCCCTAAGACTGTAAATTCCAAAATCACATGGTCACTACTGCCCAAGGTGCCCACTATTTCCACTTCTTCAATCAATTCTTCCTTGTTGGTGAGAATCAAATCCAAGATAGCAGATCCCCTTGTTTCCTTCTTCACTGTCTGGAAAAGGAAGCTGTCAGCAAGACAAGTCAGGAATCTATTTGACTTTTCATTTTTAGCAGAGTTGAACTTCCAACAGATGTCCGGGTAATTGAAATCTCCCATGATCACTGTATCCCTTCTCTTGGAGAACTTTGCAATTTGCTTTAGAAGTATCTCATCCAAGTCCTCCGCCTGGCTTGGTGGTCTGTAGCAGACCCCCACAATAATATTACTGTTATTTCTTATTTCTTTTATTTTTACCCAGAGACTCTCAACTGAGCTGCCATGCTCAGATCCACATATTTCCTCACAAGTATATACCTCCTTCACATATACTGCTACGCCTCCGCCCTTTCTCATTTGCCTGTCCCTTTTAAATAAGTTGTACCCCTGAATCCTAATATTCCAGTTGTGAGTGTCATCTCACCACGTTTCAGTAAGGCCTATTATGTCATAGTCTCCTTCCTTTATTAGACTTCCAGTTCCTCCTCTTTGTTTCCCTTACTCTGTGCATTATGTAGAGACATTGGAATCCATGTTATATATATATATATATATATAAGGTAAAGGAAGTGTCCTGTGCAAGCACCACTAATTTCCGACTTTGAGGTGACGTCACATCACGATGTTTTCACGAAAGACTTTTGGGGGGGTGGTATGCCATTTCCTTCCCCAGTCCTCTACACCAGGGGTGGCCAACGGTAGCTCTCCAGATGTTTTTTGTGTACAACTCCCATCAGCCCCAGCCAGCATGGCCAATAGCTGGGGCTGATGGGAGTTGTAGGCAAAAAACATCTGGAGAGCTACCGTTGGCCACCCCTGCTCTACACTTTTCTCAGCTGACCACTCTGCGCCAAGGGGTATATATATATACACACATGCACAAACACACACACATACACACATATACAGGGCTTTTTTTTTTGAAGCAGGAACTCCTTTGCATATTAGGCCACACACCCCTGATGCAGCCAATCCTCGATATTCTGAACCCAGTGAGGGCAACAACCCCCCCTCCCCCAAAGAACATAAGAACATAAGAGAAGCCATGTTGGATCAGGCCAACGGCCCATCCAGTCCAACACTCTGTGTCACATAAGAACATAAGAGAAGCCATGTTGGATCAGGCCAATGGCCCATCCAGTCCAACATTCTGTGTCACATAAGAACATAAGAGAAGCCATGTTGGATCAGGCCAATGGCCCATCCAGTCCAACACTCTGTGTCACACAGTGGCAAAAAAATTTATATATACACACACACTGTGGCTAATAGCCACTGATGGACCTGTGCTCCAAAGAAAAGCACAAACCAGCAAGTGGCTTATAAAGTTTCTCAAAACAGTTCTCTCAGTGCACCTATTTTCCAAGTATCACAAGTAGCAGGCCGGCAATCCCAAGGTTTTCATAGAGGACAATACTTGAATGCAACCAACAAATGTGTCCAGAGGAGGGCAACGAAGATGGTGAGGGGTCCGGAGACCAAGTCCTGTGAGGAAAGGCTGAAGGTGCTAGGCATGTTTAGCCTGGAGAGAAGATGACCGGGAGGTGATATGAGTTGGTGCAGAGTTGTTTTCTGTGGCCCCAGAAGGTCGGACCAGAACCAATGGGTTGAAATTAAATCAAAAAGGGTTTCGGCTCAATGCTGGGAAGAACTTCCAGACAGAGCATTTCCTCAGTGGAACAGGCTTCCTCAGGAGTTGGTGGGTGCTCCTTCTTTGGAGGTTTTCACATAGAGGCTAGATGGTCATTCTGTGAACTTAGGCAGATCATGAGAGGGAGAGCAGGAAGGGTTAAATCAGTGCTAGGATATTTTTTACCACCTTCTGGACATGAGATAATTGGGGGTGTCTGCGGGGAGTTTTTTGCAAATTTCCTGTATTATGCAGGGGGCTGAAATAGATAACCCTAGGAAGCGGCTGAGAGGTGATATGATCACCATCTTCCAGTACTTGAAGGGGTGTCATATAGAGGATGGTGTGGAATTGTTTTCTGTGGCCCTGGAAGGTAGGACCAGAACCAGTGGGTTGAAATTAAATCAAAAGAGTTTCCGACTCAACATTAGGAAGAACTTCCTGACCGTTAGAGCGGTTCCTCAGTGGAACAGGCTTCCTCGGGAGGTGGTGGGCTCTCCTTCCTTGGAGGTTTTTAAAGAGAGGCTAGATGGCATCTGACAGCAATGAGGATCCTGTGAATTTAGGGGGAGGGGTTTGTGAGTTTCCTGCATTGTGCAGGGGGTTGGACTAGATGACCCTGGAGATCCCTTCCAACTCTATGATTCTATTATTCGAAACCATGCTATGCCAGGCAGAGGAAGTAAAGATTGAAAGGGGAAGGAAGAAAAAATAAGTTCTCAATACAACTTATTGAAGTATTCTAGGCCCTGTCTGCATATTTACCATGTGGAATGGAGATGTGAGAGAGGTCTCCTAACGTTCTTCTCACACTATCCCTCCTGAAAGAACGCCAGAGAGCAGAAAGTATATCCCAATGGAGACATTTCCCACCTCTTCCTGTAAGTCTATCCTCCCCCTGAACTACCCTTATAAGGTCAGAGGAATGATTTCTGTGGAAACACCAATGTGCTAATTACTGTCGCAGCACATTGCTGAACCGTCCACTTCAGCACAGAACCTGTTATAAAGCTTAGCAGAAGGGTCGGTTGTCACCGACAGGCACACAATACCTGGGGGAGGAGGGGGGGGGGCTGCCTTCAGGCTGCAAATCATTTGTTGCTGTTTAATTCCCATCCCTCTCAAATGCTGCTCAGTGTACTTAGTAATTCTACACAGAGACTTGTATGCGAAAGTAACACCAGTCCTTTAATCTGTATGCCAAGCAGTAGGACTATTGTGTTTGACAACGTGATAGCCAGAGAGTGAGAGAGAGAGAGACTAAGCAGCCCGACTCCTTCTCCACCCCCTCTTTCTAATTGACAACAGCTTGGTAGATGGTCCAAGAATTGGCAAGAAATGTCTTCTGCCAACATATAGCCTTTTACGTAAGGGACGGTTCCACCCATGCTCCAACCGAGGAAGCTGCCTGTCCCTTGAGGACAACAAGAAGAAGAGCAACAACAAGAAGAAGAAGATATAGGATTTAGACCCTGCCCTCCACTCCGAATCACAGAGTCTCAGAGTGGCTCACAATCGCCTTTATCTTCCTCCCCCACAACAGACACCCTGTAAAGTGGGTGGGGCTGAGAGACCTCTCTCAGAAGCTGCCTTTTCAAGGGCAACTCTTGAGAAAGCTAGGGCTGACCCAAGGCCATTCCAGCAGCTGCAAGTGGAGGAGTGGGGAATCAAACCTGATTCTCCAAGGTAAGAGTCCGTGCACTCTTCCACTACACCAAACTGGCTCTCAGGGTGAGGGTGTTGGGGAAAGAGCGATCGTGAGGATACAATCGAGGAGAGGAGAACAATGGAGGAGAAGGACCATTTCCCTGTGGACCAACTATGGCCTTTAATCAGCCCTCTGTTGGCTATCCCACTACTTAGGGTGGCCTGTCTAGCACTGACTAGAGTCAGGGCCTTTTCCATGGTGGCTCCGACTCTGTGGAAGGAGCTCCCCGAAGAGGTGAGAACAGGACCCCTCCTTGGAGATCTTCAGAAGGTACTGCCAGGCCTGCCTGTTTGTCAAAGCTTTGGAGGAAGTCTGGATTGGCAGCCCTCTTTCAATGGGGGAAGAGATTTGGGGTGCTGCTATTTTATTTTTGGTTTTAAATTGAGAATCTTTTATCATCTTATGTTGCCTTAAACTAGAAGGAAAGGCGGGATGCAAATGTTTTAATAAGCCAATAAATAACATAAGCTGCTTTGGGTACCCATTAGGGAAAAGAGGCCAATAAATAAATAAAGGTTTAATCTTAGCTGGCTTCAGTTGTCATTGCTGGAGTTTAAATGCATATCTTAATCGCTCAGCATGATTTTGTTGTTACATGCCTTGTGTCCCAACTGAGTGGGAGGAATGTGGTCACACAAATATGTCAAGTAAATACAGGGCTGCACTTCTGACTGTCAAGAAGACTGTGTAAGCAAACTCCCAAGGGGTGTGTGTGCCCCAAAAATACTTCCTCTAAGCTGTGAAGTCTTGTGAGTGAAAATTCTACACAGGGGTTTTTTTTTTTTGTAGCAAGAATTCCTTTGCATATTAGCAGTGCTGGATGGAACCCCGTGGAGGCCCCTCAGCAGTCACACTTTTGGGGGGCCCTTCGCAAATTATCCCAGAGTCTGAGCCCCCGCCCCGCTGCCCATGGCCCCTGCTGCAGCCTGAAGTATCTTCTTTGACTGAGCTGCTGGGGAGAGGCAGAGAGAGGCAAACTTGCTGACAACGCCAGTAGCAGCCACGCCAGGCAAGCTGAGCCAAGAGCACCTCCGTTTCTGGCTGCAGGCTGGGAGGGCTGCAAGCAGGGTGGGTAGGGTTGCCAAGTCCTCTTCATCCCCCAGCGGTGGACAGTTGTGCGCATGCTGTGCGCCATGCGACGAAATGACGTCACCCGGAAGTGACGCCATCAAAATGGCGGCACTGCTCTAGGCATTTCCGGGAAAACTATGGTTTTCCCAGATGCTCTAGCCATTTGGGAGGTTGAAGATGAAGATAAGAAGAAGATATTGGATTTATATCCCACCCTCCACTCCAAAGAGTCTCAGAGCGGCTCACAATCTCCTTTACCTTCCTCCCCCACAACAGACACCCTGTGAGGTGGGTGAGGCTGGAGAGGGCTCTCACAGCAGCTGCCCTTTCAAGGACAACCTCTGCCAGAGCTATGGCTGACCCAAGGCCATGCTAGCAGGTGCAAGTGGAGGAGTGGGGAATCAAACCCGGTTCTCCCAGATAAGAGTCCGCACACTTAACCACTACACCAAACTGGTTAAAACTCTATGGCAGCCCTAAGGGGGGAAAATGGGGGGAAAGCTGGCCTGGGGCCCCAAAAGGCATGGGGGCCGTAGGCCAGTACCAACTTGGCCTAATTGTTAATCCAGCTCTGAATATTAGGCCACACAGCCCTGATGTAGCCAATCCTCCTGTAGGCCCTGTACTAAGAGCCCTGAAAACTCTTGGAGGATTGGCTACATCAGGGCTGTGTGGCCTAATATGCAAAGGAGTTCCTGCTACAAGAAAAGTCCTGGTGGTCTCCCATCCAAGTCTTTAGATCCTGGAATCTAAACCCAATGGGGGAATCATCAACCACAAGCTACCTTCTGTCTTCACATCCATACTTCCAAATTCTGAGAGTAATTTTTTTCCCTAAACAAATAGATCCAGGTGGGCAGCTGTGTTCATAAATCAGCAGAACGAAATGCGAGTCCAGTGGGACCTATAAGACCAACAAAGTTTTATTTAAGGGACAACCTTTCATGTGCGTGCGCAACGTATCCGAAGAAGCGCGCGTGCACACAAAAGCATCAAAGCCTCCTTGGGCTTCAAGGTGCCAGTGGGCTTGAATGTTGTTCTTTCTCTAAACGGCACCCCTTTTCGAAACATTGTTTTGAAAGAATTTTTTTCAAATGCCAAGTCATTCCGCCAATCGAAGGCTGAAAATGGTTACCTTGAGATTCAACTGCTTGCGGATTTGGTCCATTTGCTTTCTGTACACTTTGGATAATATGAAGCTACGGGACCCAAGAGGTTAATTTAAGCCTTCAACAAACATTCAGCCAATCCCCTGCCGGGCAAAAGCGAAGCCACCGACACTGCTGAAGAACAACACAGAACAGGGGAGGGGGAATTAGAGGCTGCTGATGTTCTGGGGGTGGGAAGTTCTGGAAAGAGCCAAAAAGTCACAGTTGACTTATAGCAATCCTTCAGGGGGTTTTCAAGGCAAGAGACCTTCAGAGGTGTTTTTGTCATTTCCTGCTTCTGTGTAGCGGCCCTGGACTTCCTTGGTGGTCTTCTACCTGGAGTTTCCCCCCAGCCCTCTCACCTGTTGCTCAGTTTGCATGGGCCCAGAAGAAAGGCTTGCTTCTCACCCACACTCTTGCTCACCTGGCTACCCATCATGAATTGTATGTGAGCACTTCAGAATGCTTTGCAACACCGCCAGGCTGTGCACCCCTTTTAATCATTTGCAGTGTGCAGTCTGTCTCCCTCTGTCCATGTCTTAAAGCAGGGGTGGGGAACGTCAGGCCCAAGGGCCATTTACAGCCCTCGAGATCACTTGGTCTGGCCCTCAGGGCTTGATGGGCCAAGCCTTCCCCCTCTCTCGTGGGCATTGTGAAGGACTGCTGCTGGGGTATGTGGGTGCCCTTAAAGGTCTGCTGGGAGCAGCTGGAGGGACAGAGGGAGAGCTAGTGGGGGTGGGAGCCAGCTACCACCAGTTCAATTTGCACGTGATTATCTCAGATGGTGTGGCCTAATATGCTAATATTAGGGGATGTGGTCTAATATGCCTGGACCTAGGCATTTGCCTAGGACGGAGGGTTGGTGTATGTGTGTGTGCTGAATTAGGCTCTCCCCATGTGACTTCAAATAGAAAAACAATTATTTTCACTAATTTTGCCGGCCTGGATCATTCTCCCTTGGCAGAACACTGTTTTTTTAAGTTGATAATTTTGTATGGCCCGCGAATGATGTTATAAATATCCAAATTGCCCTTGGCAAAAAAAGGTTCCCCACCCCTGTCTTAAAGACTGGTGGGTTTTTTTGTCTGGCATAGCCCCAATAATGGTTACTGGCCTTTGGTGAGCCAGTTTGGTATAGTGGTTAAGTGAGAGAACCATGTTTGATTCCCCACCCCTCCAGTTGCAGCTGCTGGAACAGCTGTGGGTCAGCCATACCTTTTTTAGGAGTTGTCCTTTAAAGGGTAGCTGCTGTAAGAGCTCTCTCAGCCCCATCCACCTCACAGGGCATCTGTTGGGGGTGGGGGGGAGGTAAAGGAGATTGTGAGCAACTCTGAGACTCTGAGATTCAGAGTATAGGGCGGGATATAAATCCAATATCTTCTTTTTCCTTCAAGTGCTGTTTTTTAATGTGTCTTCACTAAATTATTTCATAATCATAACTGCATCTACTATTGCTTGAAAGTTTTAATGCATTTTTTTTTTAATGTTCACTGCCCTGTGGACCTGACTGGGTGGAAAACCTGCTGGGAACTGTTTTAACTAACTACAAAAAATAAATACAGAAAACAATGTAAGAATCCAGTCCCATCTTGTCTGTAAGTAAAAGGTAAAGGAAGTCCCCTGTGCAACCACCAGTCGCTTCTAACTCTCACATGACGTTGCTTTCACAACATTTTCACAGCAGACTTTTTACAGGGTGGTTTGCCCTTGCCTTCCCCAGTCATCTACCCTTTCCCCCTAGCAAGCTCGGTCCTCATTTGACCGACCTCGGAAGGATGGAAGGCTGAGTCAACCTGGAGCCGGCTACCTGAACCAGCTTCCACCGGGATCGAACTCAGGTCGTGAGCAGAGAGCTTGGACTGTAGTACTGCAACTTTACCACTCTGTGCCATGGGGCTCTTTATTTTTGTCTGTATAGCATCAAAACATTCAGTAATCACTAAACTGTAATGGTGGAGAGGATGCCCTAGGACAAGGTTGGTCAAACGGTGGCTCTTCCACACATATTGTGCGGCTCTCAAAGCCCCCATCAACCCATCAGCCAGCCTGGAGATGGCACTTGTCCTCTTGAAATAACCAGCCAGCAGATTGAAGAGTGCATTTAAAGATAAAGTTGCTTTCTTTCCACCTACCCCTCCCTTCCTTCCTTCCTTCCTTCCTTCCTTCCTTCCTTCCTTCCTTCCTTCCTTCCTTCCTTCCTTCCTTCCTTCCTTCCTTCCTTCCTTCCTTCCCTCCCTCCCTTCCTTTCCTTCCTTCCTTCCCTCCCTCCTTTCCTTTCCTTCCCTTCCTTCCTTCCTTCCCCCTCCCTCCCTTCCCCCTCCCTTCCTTCCACCCTTCCTTCCCTCCCTCCCTCCCTTCCTTCCTTTCCTTCCTTCCTTCCTTCCTTCCTTCCTTCCTTCCTTCCTTCCTTCCTTCCTTCCTTCCTTCCTTCCTTCCTTCCTTCCTTCCTTCCCTCCCTCCCTCCCTTCCTTTCCTTCCTTCCTTCCTTCCTTCCTTCCTTCCTTCCTTCCTTCCCCCCTCCCTCCCTTCCTCCCTCCCTCCCTTCCTTCCTTCCTTCCTTCCTTCCTTCCTTCCTTCCTTCCTTCCTTCCTTCCTTCCTTCCTTCCTTCCTTCCTTCCTTCCTTCCTTCCTTCCTTCCTTCCTTCCTTCCTTCCTTCCTCTCTCTCCTGCAGCTCTCAAACATCTGACATTTATTCTCTGTGGCTCTTTCATTAAGTAAGTATGGCCATCCCAGGCCTAGGAGGTCACACATATGAAGCTGCCTTGTACCAGATCAGGCCATCAGGCCAACAAGATCCGTACTGTCTACTCAGACTGGCAGGGCCTCAGGCAAAGGTCTATCCCATCACCTACTGTTTAGTTCTTTTTTACCTGGAGATGCTGGGGACTGAACCTGGGACCTTCTCCATACCAAGAAGATGGCCAGCCAGTGAGCCACAGTGCACAGTGACTTTGTCCATGGGGTCACAAAGAGTCAATCTCAACTGTGCAGCTGAGCAACAACAAAGGCAGGGGACAATGGATTTCAGAAGCAGTGTTGGTGGTGTCTACCTACCCACCCACCCAGAATGTTGCAAAGGACACTGCCCCACCCAGTGGCATTTTTTACCCATCATGCACAGAGCCACCAGTATCACTCGGGCACATGGAGGCCACTGGGGGGGGGGCAGACATTGGCCCACCAGGGTTCTTCTTGGTGACCTTAATGGCCAACCCTCTCTCATTATCTATGCACTCCTGCTTTCTCAGACTCAGTTCCTAACCTGCAACAAAAGGATAAGAAATATTGATCTTGCTTCCTGGAATAGTGGTAAGGAGTACAGACGTATATGAGAACAATCTAATCCTCTCCATAATGGATTAAAATTAGCATTCTTATGATTAGCAACAGGGGTGGAATTCTAGCGGGAGCTGCTTTGTATATTAGGCCGCACGCCCCTGATGTAGCCAGTCCTCCAAGAGCTTACAAAACAGAGCCTTGTAAGCTCTTGGAGGATTGGCTACATCAGGGGTGTGCGGCCTAATATGCAAAGGAGCTCCTGCTAGAATTCCACCCCTGATTAGCATCATCACTGTTCTTCATAACATACATCACTACCCCGGAAACAGTGCCAAAAATATTGTTTTGCATTCCGGGATCTGCAAGCCATTCAGAATTTCAACCTATCCAGGAGGTAGCAATTTGCAGGGTGGGCCAACTCTGGAAAAAACAGGTCCGTTCTGTTCTAAAACAGATTTGGAGTTCAAACTGTAGCAGGCCTCTTCCCCTTTGCCTGAGCTACGAATCTTCTTAAGTAGCAGAAGACAAAACACAGGGCAGAACAAGTTTCCTGCCTGTAATGAAAATGAAAGCGCAACTGTAAAGAAAAAAGTCCTTTGGGTTTATAAATTGAGTCTTCTGCTGGCCTCAGAACACAGAATTCTGGACTACCGAGGTTTCCAACAACAGGGGTCAGATGAGGGATTCTATTCATCTGCTGCATGAGAAGGAACTTGCCCACCATCCATGAAAGGGTTGCCCAATTGAAGCCCGGAAGCAGAACCGCCTGTCGCTTAGGGTTGCCAAGTCCAATTCAAAAAAAAAAGGGGGGACTTTGGGGGTGGGGCCAGGAGGCATTGGGGTGGAGCCAGGAGCAATGCTGTGACAAGCATAACTGAACTCCAAAGGGAGTTCTGGCCATCACATTTAAAGGGACCGCACCCCTTTTAAATGCCTTCCCTCCGTTGGAAATAATGAAGGATAGGGGAATCTTCTTTGGGCGCTCATAGAATTGGACCCCCTGGTCCAATCTTTTTGAAACTTGGAGGGTATTTTGGGGAGAGAAACTTGGAGGGTATTTTGGGGAGAGGGATACTTTGCTGCAAATTTGGTGCCTCTATCTCAAAAACAGCCCCTCCCCGGATACCCGCGGATCAGTTCTCCATTATATCCTATGGGGATTGGTCTCTATAGGAAATAATGGCATTTCCCTCCCCTCCCCTGCTTCCTGATGACCCTGAAGCAGGGGGAGGGCCTCCAAACCAGGGGATCTCCTGCCCCCACCTGGGGATTGGCAACCCGCCTCTTGCTCCGTGCAGGGCCTCTCTGCCCATCATGGGGCCTCTGTCTCTCCCGGACAGGAACACGTCTAAGCCTCCGGGCTCACGCAGCCGCCCTCTGCTCAACTTCGAGCGGTTGCAGCCCCCCAATTTCTCAAGACGCCTTTTTCCTCCAGAGGCATTCCTCCTGGAAAAGCCGCTGCTTTTCATCTCGTTTCACTGCATGCTCGCTTCCACTAGAGGTCAGTCTGCCACAGAACCCAGGCGAGATGGGACTCGGTTTTCCAAGCGAGCGGAGTGCTATTTCCACCGCTCAATCTGTTAACAAAGATTCCTTCAGAGCCATAAACTTAGGCCTAAAAAAAAAAAAAAAAAGGAGCAACAGGAAGATGTAACGAGGCATTTCGTTTATGAATGGCCCGCAATAAATTATGGTGAAGTATTCTGGGTGACAAGAGAAAAGAGAGAGACTGCTTTGTCTGCCCATGAACTACATTCCACATACTTTAATTTGGCTCACCCATAAGGACAATCTGGCATTTGGCAGGGTTTCTCCTTCCTCTCCCCCTTTCAGGAAGGATATTTGGTTCTTGTTGAGCATCAAGGTGTGGAGGTGCGGTAACCTGGGCAACCGTAGGTCGTTCCCAAGGAGATTGTTGTCCAAAATCAGCTCTTCCAAGCCGCAAAACGTCTCCAGACCTTCCAGCGACCTGCAATGACAAAAGGCGTGGGGGAAAATGATACTCCACTAAATCAGGGAGGCCATTATGAGTTGAAATAAATATTTTAACCTTCCCTTTCAAGGAGCCGGGGAAGGATTTTTGGCCCAGTCCTGTCGGGAGGACTGGATGACAAGAATTAGTGGCGAGGGGAGTGTCGGCGGAGCACCCCATCTTTCACCGTGTGGCAGGATGAAGAATGAGGGTCACTTAGTGAGTAGCCAGGACCCCAAACAAAAGGCTTCAGCGAAGAGGCCCCCAGGATGAATTTGTCAACGTCTTGTGCCTTCAGGCACCCAGCCCCGCCTGACCCTCACCTCCATTCCCAAGATAAATAACTCTGTCACAGTTCACCTTCATTCCCTGGACACAAATTTAAGTTGTCATCCATCATTCCTGCCATGAAATATCATACCCCACTAACAATAATAAATACAACTTCAGGAATTGTGGCTGGGCAGCTACCTGAAATATATAAAAAGTACAGGGGAAGGAAAGGACTAAGGGAAGTATTTTTCTTTTTCCATTTACTATATAGATGTTTGTGTGTGTGTGTGTACACACACATACACACACGGCTTTTTTTTATAGCAGGAACGCACAGGAATGCCGTTTCGGTTGGCTTGGTGAGGGGTGTGATTTTCCCACAAAAAAGCCCTCTGCAAAACAATGGTGACATCAGGGTGTGGCCTAATATGCAAATGAGTTCCTGTTGGGCTTTTTCTACCAAAAAAGGAGTGTGTGTATATATGTGTATGGACGGACGGACAGACAGACAGACAGACAGACAGACAGATAGATAGATAGATAGATAGAAACTTAATTTGCTCCATATCTTTTCTGTGATGGTGGTGGTGTTTGAGAGCTACTCCAGAGCTTGGAACAAAAAGGTTTTATTTTTAAACATGCTTTTAAGAACTAAGGAAAGAGTGCTGTCAATCACCTAGAAGTTGGGTATATTTATATTACTATCATTGCATTTTGAGAGACATCAACCTAGGCCATCAGCATATCTGGAAACTATGAGAAACCATGAAGAAATGTGGGACATTGACCATCTAAGATCTGCCTTACAGAGAACATTAATCTGAAATTTAAGATCATAGCACCAAAATGTCAATTTTTCTATGTTTTTAACTGTTTTAGGGCTTTTATGTCCTATTATATGTTTATACTCATGCACATGCATGACCATGTAAGCCGCCCTGAGTTTGCCTTGGCGGGGAGGAAGGGATAGAAAAGAAATTAAATAAATAAATAAATAAATAATTTTTTATATTGATATTGCCTTATAATAGATTACTGCATCTTAGCATGTCACTGTGCTGTTAGCCGCCCTGAACCTGTTTGCAGGGAGGGCGGGATACAAATAGAAATCAATCAATCAATCAATCAACTGCCAGTTTGACCATCAGGCCAAATTTTTATTTTTAAACCAAGAAGCAAAACCTGTTCAGCTTGGAAGCCCAGCTCCCAAGATTGTAAACACGCAGGCATCTGGCAGGCAATTAGGAAATCTATGAGCAGTGCCGGATTAAACCCTGTGGAGGCCCCTAGGCGGCTGAAATCTTGAGAGCCCCTTCACAAAATATCGTGGCCCTGCCGCCCACGGCCCCCCGCTGCAGACTGCAAGCACCTTCTTCAAAGCCCCTTTGACTAAGCTGCAGGGGAGAGGCAACAACGCCAGCAGCAGCCACACCAAGCAAGCTGGGCAAAGAGCAGCTCAGTTGCTGACTGCACACGTGGGCTGGGAGGGCTGCAAGGAGGGGGGAAACCGGGGGGGGGAGCTGACCCGGGGCCCTTAAAGGTGTGGGGGCCCATAGGCCAGTGCCTACTTGGCCTAATTGTTAATCCGGCCCTGTCTAGGAGGAGGAGGAAGAAGAAGATATTGGATTTATATCCTGCCCTCCACTCTGAACTTAAGAGTCTCAGAGCTGCTCACAATCTCCTTTATCTTCCTCCCCCACAACAAACACCCTGTGCGGTGGGTGGGGCTGAGAGGGCTCTCACAGCAGCTGCCCTTTCAAGGACAACCTCTGCCAGAGCTCTGGCTGACCCAAGGCCATTCCAGCAGGTGCAAGTGGAGGAGTGGGGAATCAAACCCGGTTCTCCCAGATAAGAGAGCTCTGGCTGACCCAAGGCCATTCCAGCAGCTGCAAGTGGAGGAGGGGGAAATCAAACCTGGTTCTCCCAGATAAGAGAGCTCTGGCTGACCCAAGACCATTCCAGCAGGTGCAAGTGGAAGAGTGGGAAATCAAAGCCTGTTCTCCCAGATAAGAGAGCTATGGCTGACCCAAGGCCATTCCAGCAGGTGCAAGTGGAAGAGTGGGGAATTAAACCCGGTTCTCCCAGATAAGAGAGCTATGGCTGACCCAAGGCCATTCCAGCAGCTGCAAGTGGAGGAGTGGGGAATCAAACCCGGTTCTCCCAGATAAGAGAGCTCTGGCTGACCCAAGGCCATTCCAGCAGTGCAAGTGGAAGAGTGGGGAATCAAACCCGGTTCTCCCAGATAAGAGAGCTCTGGCTGACCCAAGGCTATTCCAGCAGCTGCAAGTGGAGGAGTGGGGAATCAAACCCGGTTCTCCCAGATAAGAGAGCTCTGGCTGACCCAAGGCCATTCCAGCAGTGCAAGTGGAGGAGTGGGGAATCAAACCCGGTTCTCCCTGATAAGAGAGCTCTGGCTGACCCAAGGCCATTCCAGCAGCTGCAAGTGGAGGAGTGGGGAATCAAACCCGGTTCTCCCAGATAAGAGTCCGCACACTTAACCACTACACCAAACTGGCTCTCTTTTCTTCCAGAGGTGGCTTTCTTGAGGCAGCCCTCTTGATATTAACTCTTCATTCCATAGCTTTGCAAATTCTTCTAGCTTTGGCTGGGGACGGGGACAGGGGTGGGGGGTAGGGAGGGGGAAAGATCTTGGCATTAATCAAGCAAAATAGGCCTGGGCTACGGGGCAGCCGCAGGTTTGCAAGGTGTTCCCCTACAAGACGCCGACAAACGGCTTTGCTGAGCCTGCAGGACGTGACGGCCAAGGTACCGTTGCCTACCAGGAGGGAAGGCTCATCCTTTTATCTCCTTGCTATTCCATAAAATGTGATGAATCAGGGAGACGAGAGTCTGTACTATTTATTCATTATCCTATGACATTTATACGAAAGGGAATTACGGCCTCCCTGGTTCCTACCCTTCTTCAAGGTCTGTCGAAGAAATGCTCTGATAGGGACAGAGGGGTGTATGTGTGTGGGGTGGGGGGGGGGTTCCACTTTGGAAAAAGTACAAACTACTCTTTTTATCTATCCCGTGCAAAATTTAAACTTGGGGCCAGGGGAGGGGAGCCTGGTTAGGTGCTCTAAAATATCCATAGCAACAAAATGGAGGGGGGGAATCAAAATTGCAACCTACAAGCTCAGTTTGAAGGGCACTGCCCAGTGAGGTAAACATTAGCCTATGGAGACTCTCTTGCCTCTCAAAGCTGACTTAAGTCCTTCTGCAGCGGTGTTCCCTCTAAGCTGAGCTTGTGTGAGCTAGCTCAAAGTTTTTTAGCCTCCCGCTCACACATTTTTGTCTTACCTTAGGAAGTTATCACAGATCACATGATATGATGGTATCACTTTACTCTGCTCTGGTAAGACCTCACCTGGAGTATTGTGTTCACTTTTGGGCACCACATTTTAAGAAGGATATAGACAAGCTGGAATGGCTCCAGAGGAGGCCGACGAAGAATGTGAGAGGTCTGGAGACCAAGTCCTATGAAGAAAGGTTGAAGGAGCTGGGCATGTTTAGCCTGGAGAGGAGGCAGCTGAGAGGGGATATGATCACCATCTTCAAGTACTTGAAGGGCTGTCATATAGAGGATGGTGTGGAATTGTTTTCTTTGGCCCCGGAAGGTAGTACCAGAACCAACGGGTTGAAATTAAATCAAAAGAGTTTCCGGCTCAACATTAGGAAGAACTTCCTGACCGTTAGAGCGGTTCCTCAGTGGAACAGGCTTCCTCAGGAGGTGGCGGGCTTTCCTTCCTTGGAGGTTTTTAAACAGAGGCTAGATGGTCATCTGACAGCGATGAAGATCCTGTGAATTTACGGGTAGGTGTTTGTGAGTTTCTTGCATTGTGCAGGGGGTTGGACTGGATGACCCTGGGGTCCCTTCCAACTCTATGATTCTATGAAGCATGGCCCCAGAGCAAACTAATTTATTTGGTAGCTCACAACTTTAATGTCAGTAGCTCACAAACTAGAATTTTTGGTCACTAGACTCCACAGCTTAGAGGGAACACTGCTCCGCAGTAGTGTGTATTTGAGAGGGCTGAAAAGATTATAAAATATTAAGTCTCCTCTCTCTCTCTCTCTCTCTTGAAAGGGAGGATACCACTATATTGGAAGTTTTATACACTTGCCTCAAGGAGCAAATTTAACTGGCAATGCTTGATGCAAACATCTCCTTTTACTACTAGATGCTTCTTTTCTGCCCCTCTGCATTTCTCCTATCATCCCCTCTGCCTTTGCATGCTAAGCCCCTTCTTTGCAACCCACTTCCGATTGGGATCTGAGGGCTCATTCACCATTCCCACTTGTTTCTGTCAAAGGGACCTTTGACTCTCGAAAATTTGCTGGTCTCTACAGTGCTATTGACTAAGACAGGGCCGGCTCTTCCATTAGGCCAACTAGGCACCAGCCTAGGGCACTACCCATAGAGTGGTGCCAAATTAGGCACCCCCACCTTTTTGTTTAAAAATTTGCTTCCCCTCCCTCCCAGCCCAAATCGCTGCTGTCTTCTTACCCCTTTGCTGTTGCTTCTCCTGGCCTCCTTCTCCCTCCCTCCCAGCCCCAAATCGCTGCTGTCTTCTTCCCCCTTTCTGCCACTTCTCCTGGCCTCCTTCTCCCTCCCTCCCCACTCCAACTCGCTGCTGCCTTCTTCCCCCTTTGCCGCCACTTCTCCCGGCCTCCTTCTCCCTTCATTTCGCACCCCAAATTGCTGCTGCCTTCTTCCCCCTTTCTGCTGCTTCTCCCAGCTTCCTTCCCTTCCCTCCCCACCCCAAAGGGTGGCAGGGAGAGTGGCGGCGGGCAGCAAGGCTGCCTGGGGCGCTGCAAGCCCTAGGGTTGGCCCTGGACTCAGATGTAGCTCTTTTCCCACCAGAATGCAGATCCTCTAAACACAAGGTCTCCGGCAGTCTACATCAGGGGTGGGGAACCTTTTTTCTGCCAAGGGCCAAATGGATATTTATAACATCATTCATGGGCCATAAAAAATGATCAACTTAAAAAACAGTGCTTCGCTGAGGGAAAATGATTCAGGCCAGCAAAATTAATGCAAATAATTATTTTTCTATTTGAAGTCATGTGGGGAGAGCCTAATCTGGCACACACACACGCACGCACACACCCAGCCCGCTGCCCTAGGCGAAAAAGTCCAACAGGAACTCAGTAGCATATTAGACCACATCCCCTAATATTAGCATATTAGGCCACACCATCTGGAATAATCAAGTGCAAACTGAACTGTGACAGCAACTTTTCCAGGCCCTGCAGCAATTCTGGCCGGCCAGCCAGGCCCCAGGGAGGCTGCCGCACAGTACATCTGGGCCCTCTGATCCCTGCCGGGCCCTGGGGAGGCTGCTACACAGCGTGGCTGAGCCCTATGATCCTTGCTGGCCAGCCAGGCCCCAGAGAGGCTGCCACATGGCTCGGTTCGGTCCAGCAATCCACGAGGGCCACACCAAGTGACCTCGAGGGCCATACATGACCCTCAGGATGGAGTTCCCCACCCCTGGTCTACATGGTTGTCCCTGGAAGGGCCACAGTTCAATGGGTAAAGTACAAGATTTCTATGGAGAAGGTGACTAAGATCGATTTCCCACTAGGCTTGTTCCAGCTAGGCTTCCCAACCCTGCCGCCCTGCGGGGGACCCTTGGATTAACAGCCTCATCCCCCGCTCTCCAAAAATGTGGAAGCAGGGGGTGGGGGTGGGGAAACGGCATGGTGTCTCTTTCCTTGCCTCCCTCCCTCGCAGGCTTCAGGCTTCTCACTTCCTCTGCGTCACAAAGACCCGCCCACTGCCGGCCTGCTATTCGCTCCAGTCCGGCCTCCCTTCGCGAGGCGCATGCTGGGACTCGTAGTCCTTGCGTCCTCTCCGGCTGCCGGGTGGCATCTCCTCGGGGAGTCTGGCCGGTGGAGGGGGGGAGCTCCACCCCCAGAGGACCATGTGCGTTTCTACCTCCGGAGGCTTCAGTCGCTGATTGAAAGGCTTCCTCTTGGGATGGGATGTCTGTGTTACTTTGAAGAAGTTGGCAGCAACTCGTGAGTAGAGAGGCCCATCCCCCTTCAGTGTTGCCAGAAATTGTGTGTGTGTGGGGGGGTCTGCTGAGCACTTCATTATTCTCTATGTGGAGATCGATTCTCATAGGGTATAATGGGGAATTGATCTGGAGGTTTCGGGGGCTCTGGGGGTGCTGTTTTTTTGAGGTAGAGGCACCAAATTTTCAGTATAGTATCTAGTGACTCTCCCCAAAGTATCCCTCAAGTTTCAAAACGATTGAACCATGGGGTCCAATTCTATGAGCCCCAAAAGAAGGTGCCCCTATCCTTCATTATTTCCTATGGAAGGAAGACATTCTAAAAGGTGTGCGGTCCCTTTAAATGTGATGGCCAGAACTCCCTTGGAGTTCAATTATGCTTGTGACACCCTTGTTCCTGGCTCCACCCCCAAAGTCTCCTGGCTCCACCCCCAAAGATATTTCTTGAATTGGACTTGGTAACCCTAGTTCCAGCATCGGAGTTCTTTTTCCACCGACACTTCTGTCGGATTTCACACAATCAGCTGCGGGGCTGTGACTTGCCTCGCCTCTTTCCCATGGCAAGCAAGAAACCAGGTTTCTGCTTCCCATGGGAAAGAAATGGGGCGAGTTGCAGCCCCACGGCAGCTTGTGCAGAATCGGGGGGAAAGAGCTCAAGCACCAGAACAAGCCTAGTGAGGAATCGGTCTGAATTAGACAAATCATAGGATTGCGTATCAGGCAGGAAAGAGTGATGTATCATGTAGTTTACAATCAGGCCTCAGGTTCAGCAGGAGCTCACAGGAGCGCAGTTCCTGAACCTTTCTGATGACCCCCTCCCCCCCCCCCCAACTTGTCCAACGAATAGTAGGTGCAGCTGCATAACAATCCCTGGATTAGGGCAACAGGCAGCCAGTCAGCCCCCAGCAGCCCTCATTAACATTTGGAGAAGCCCACGCCACCCTTTCTCCACTTCTTATGTGATTTTGGGCGGTGGGTGGCTTGTTGGTCTTTTGACTGCAGGGGGCGGCCCAAGAAAGTCCCAGGCGAGTGAGGCCTACTTGGGTCTTTAGCCAGCCCAAGCAGGCCTCGCTTGCCTGGGGCTCTTTTTTGTGTGTGTCGGGTTGCTTTTGGCTGGTGGTGGGGGCGGCATATGCTAATGAGTTATGCTAATGAGCTCCACCACCTATTTTTCTACAAAACAACCCCTGTTTACAATCTACATTTTTTAAAACAACAACAACAGCAACTAGGATTTCTGGAAAGTCCTATGGGATTTCTGGAAGAAACAACTGTGGATGGGTAATTTCTGCACACCAGCACCTATTTTATGTCATGGGTGCTGGGGACCCTGCAGAAGAAGCTGAGCCTGCAGAAGAAACTGTGCCCCTGCCACCTGCACCAGTGCCCCTGCCTCCTGCTGGAGAAGATCCAAGCCCCCCTGCCTCGCCCTCTCAGGTGGCTCGTGTGCGTGACCGCCTTCGTCAGGACCTCAGGGATCGGAGGAGGGCGGCACGCTCACAAGCAAGACGCTCCCTGAGCCCTGAGTTTTGAAAGGATTCTGGCCCTTCTAGGAGTGAGGATGCTTGAGTCTCAGCAGGATCCTGGCTGCCCTCTGAGTCAGCAATTAGCCCAAATGGGCAACAGACAGCAGAGGGCTATATAGCTGTGGGCTTTGGGAGGAGGCTTTGTGGAAGCAACTAGTCACTTACCTGATGTTCTAGCATCCACTTCGGCTTTTGACTTTGGCTTCTGGACCCCCTGACTTTGGCTTTGACTTCTGGACCTCTGTGTGCTGCGATACCTGGACTGTGATTTGGTTTTGGCGCCTTGGACCCTCTTTGCTCACCAGCTACAGACCTTGGACTGCCCCTGGACTTTGCCTGACCCGGCCCCAGCCCGTGACATTTTATACATTTCAAGCGTTCAGTGGTGAAATCCCAAAGACAATTTCCTGGGACTAAGTCCCATGCAATTACTTCTGCTGAAGCACCATGTATACATTAATCCCTCCAACACTTCATGTCATGTATAACCCAGTATTTTCCCCATAGACGTCAGCGCCACCCCAAGTCTCGAAAGATCTCAAAGGGCTCAAGTGTTCGGGAGCATGGGATTTAAAATGCCTTATACCTCTGTTCCTACCTCCAGAGTTTCCTGCTCTTTCCCATTTTGTTTAAATCATAAAACTGCCTTCAGACAGACAGAAAAAATTTCTCTGCACAATAAACTGCAGCACACAGAATTATGCTGAATTCTACAAAGTCAACTTGTGGCATCTGGCTTATTGTTAGGGCAGAATCTGGGAAATTGTATTGCAGGATTATAATTGCCACCAGGGTTTTTTTTTTTTTTTGTAGCAGGAACTCCTTTGCGTATCAGGCCACACCCCCCTGATATAGCCAACCCTTATAATAGGCCCTGTACTAAGAGCCCTGTTGTGTGTGTGGACTAATGTGAAGAGCAATATGTGTGTTCCTGCCTGGCTCATTGGAGCCTGTAGGACAGGGCTTGGGGTAGGGTTGCCAAGTCCAATTTAAGAAATATCTGGGGACTTTGGGGGTGGAGCCAGGAGTCTTTGGGGGTGCAGCCAGGAGACATTGGGGACGGAGCTGAGAGCAAGGGTGTGACAAGCCTAATTGAACTCAAAAGGGAGTTCTGGCCATCACATTTAAAGGGACTGCACAAATTTTTAAATGCCTTCCTTCCTTCCTTCTATGAGCCCCCCTTCTATGGGGGGCTCATAGAATTGGACCCCCTGGTCCAATCTTTTTGAAACTTGGGAAGTATTTTGGGGAGAGGCACTAGATGCTATACTGAAAATTTGGTGCCTCTACCTAAAAGACCAGCCCCACAGAGCCCCCGATACCCGTGGATCAATTCCCCATCATTCCCTACGGGAATCTTTCATGGAGGTGCATGATGGCTCTGGGGGCGGGGCTTCCCCCGCCAGCCAGCTGGCTGGGGGAGGGGGGAAGCCTGTAAAACCGGGGGACCCCCCTCTGGGACCAGGGGATTGGGAAGCCTAGCTTGGGGACTCAGGAACAATGAGCAGCAGGATCCAAATCCCCATTGCCCTGCTCCAATCATGGGGCCCCTGCTGGTTTGAACGATCCAATGGCGTCCTTGTGTGGAAACCTTGAAGTGTATATAGTTGGCCCCGTTGGCCAGTCTTCTAGTTCAGCCGTTACCCTGCTGAGACTAATAAAGAGAGCTATGATCACTGCAACCGCGTCTCTTCCTTGCATTGAGCCCACTATATTATAAGCCCTGGAAGCTCTTGGAGGAGTGGCCACATCAGGGGTGTGTGGCCTAATATGCAGAGGAGCTCCTGCTCAAAAGAGAGCCCTGGACCTCACTGAATAGGCTGGGTGTTATGGCCTGAATTTAATGTTTTGCGGGAAGCTTCAAGGGCACCCGGGTAACCGCAGGAAACGCTAAAGACTCTCGATTGATTTGAACTTGCAGCAGCAACCAATGAGCGGTCTTGGTGCAATACCTGACTGCTTTGATTTGGTATGGGAAATGGCGCATGTGTGTTTCTTTTGCATGCATAGAAGTGGGGTTTCAGCCCTGCCATGTTGTCTTAGTATGTAGTTGCCAATAAAACATGTTCCTGGTTCCCATGTGTTGAACCCAGTATTTAACACTCCTTTGCATATTAGGCCACTCCCCCCTGATGTAGCCAATCCTCCTGGAGCTTACAGTAGGCCCTGTAATAAAAGCCCTGTAAGCTCTTGAAAGATTGGCTACATCAGGGTTGTGTGGCCTAATATGCAGAGGAGTTCTGGCTTAAAAAAAAAAAAAAAAAAAGCTCTGGAGTCAAGCAATGGACGTAGAGCTGCCAACCTCCAGGCAGGACTTGGAGATCCCCTGGGGATTCCAGCTCATCTCCAGACTAGGGAGATCAGTTCCCCTGGAGAAAATGGATGCTTTGCCCTCCACTAAAATCCCCAGACACCAATCCCAAATTTCCTGGCATTTCCCAGCGTGGATCTGGCAACTCTCATTAGAACCCGACCATCTCGGTGACTCTTTGAAAGCTCCATTATAGGAAGGAGTAGTAAATTCATTTTGCAGTTACGATTGTTAGCTTTGGGTTGCGCTAAAAGCCAGCTGGTCACCGCCCCCTTTAAACACTCAGCCCTCTGTTTAAATAGTTAGCAGTGGATTACATCCAGTCCTCACTTTATTGCCATAGTTTAAATAATTATATATATATATATATATATATATATATATATATATATATATATATATATATATATATATATTAGAAATAGGGCCATAAACCTTTAGATCACTCCTCTGCTTGCCAAAAGGAGGCCCCCGCGCTGTCAACACCGCACAGCCTTACAGGATGCTAGTAGGAGAATTGTGAATCTGCATATCTGGGGCTCTGGTCTGTGTCAGTCCCAGAATAAACACATTGTCCTTGAGTTCTGTGATGCAAATACAATACTCTTATCATGAGGATCTGCAAACTGGCCCACAAATGGCAAGGAGAATACAGCAGACATCCAAAACTGCAGGAACGGAAGCATAAAAACAACACGGAATGCCATGGGATCTAGGCAAAGGCCTTGGGGTGGGGTGGGGGGCTATAACAGCCAATCCGGGGGTGGAATTCTAGCAGGAGCCCCTTTGCATATGAGGCCACACACCCCTGATGTAGCCAATCTTCCAAGAGCTTACAAAAAAGAGCCTTGTAAGCTCTTGGAGGATTAGCTCCATCAGGGGTGTGTGGCCTAATATGCAAAGGAGCTCCTGCTAGAATTCCACCCCTGCCAGCCACTGACCCAAAGCCAAAGCTGTGCCATAATGCCCTGCCCCCCTCGGTTTCCAGGCAAGATCAGAGGAATCTGTTTGCACACACCCTTCTTTACACCTACCCAAGATCTGAGTGGTTCTTTTTGCAATGGAACATTAGTGGTCACGAGGGTTGCCGGGTCCAATTCAAGATATATCTGGGGATTTTGGTGGTGGAACTAGGAGACTTTGGGGGTGGAGCCAGGAACAAGGGTGTGAGAAGCATAACTGAACTCCAAATGGAGTTCTGGCCATCCCATTTATAAAGGGACTTGCACACCTTTTAAATGCCTTCCAACCATTGGAAATAATGAAGGAGAGGTCCTCTTGTGGATCAAAAACTGGCAGAGTAATAGGAAGCAGAGAGTGAGTATAAATGGGCAGTCTTCGCAGTGGAGGACGGTAAGCAGTGGGGTGCCGCAGGGCTCAGTACTGGGTCCCATGCTCTTTAACTTGTTCATAAATGATTTAGAGGTGGGAGTGAGCAGTGAAGTGGCCAAGTTTGCGGATGACACTAAATTGTTCAGGGTGGTGAGAACCAGAGAGGATTGTGAGGAACTCCAAAGGGATCTGTTGAGGCTGGGTGAGTGGGTGTCAACGTGGCAAATGAGGTTCAATGTGGCCAAGTGCAAAGTAATGCACATTGGGGCCAAGAATCCCAGCTACAAATACAAGTTGATGGGGTGTGAACTGGCAGAGACTGACCAAGAGAGAGATCTTGGGGTCATGGTAGACAACTCACTTAAAAATGTCAAGACAGTGTGCGATTGCAATAAAAAAGCCAATGCCATGCTGGGAGTTATTAGGAAGGGAACTGAAAACAAATCAGCCAGTATCATAATGCCCCTGTATAAATCGATGGTGCGGTCTCATTTGGAGTACTGTGTGCAGTTCTGGTCACCACACCTCAAAAACGATATTATAGCATTGGAAAAAGTGCAGAAAAGGGCAACTAGAATGATTAAAGGTTTGGAACACTTTCCCTATGAAGAAAGGTTAAAACGCTTGGGGCTTTTTAGCTTGGAGAAATGTTGACTGCGGGGGTGACATGATAGAGGTTTACAAGACTATGCAGGGGATAGAGAAAATAGAGAAAGAAGTTCTTTTCTCCCTTTCTCACAATACAAGAACTCATAGGCATTCAATGAAATTTCTGAGCTGTTGGGTTAGAACTGATAAAAGGAAGTACTTCTTCACCCAAAGGGTGATTAACATGTGGAATTCACTGCCACAGGAGGTGTTGGCGGCTACAAGCATAGCCAGCTTTAAGAGGGGATTGGATAAAAATTCAATGCCGCCTATATTGTATGGATGCCGCCTATATTCATTGCCGCCTATATTGTATGGATGCAGCACTATAGAATGGTTTTAAAAATTGTAATATGTTTTTAAAAATTGAAAAATGTAAATTATGGCTTTATATGTTTTATTGGTTTAACTGTATTAACATGATATTGTGAGCCGCCCTGAGTCCGCTTGCAGAGAGGGCGGGATATAAGTTGAATGTAATAATAAATAAATAAATAAATAAATAAATAATAAAAATATGGAGCAGAGGTCCATCTATGGCTATTAGCCACAGTTTATGTATGTATATATGTGTGTATATGTATGTATGTATGTGTATGTGTGTGTGTGCATACACACACACATATATTGGCCACTGTGACACAGAGTGTTGGACTGGATGAGCCATTGGCCTGATCCAACATGGCTTCTCTAATGTTCTTAAGGGTAGGGGCATCTTTTTTGAGGCTCATAGAATTGGACCCCCTGCTCCAATCTTTTTAAATCTTGGAGGGTGTTTTGAGGAAAGACACAGGATGCTATGATGCAAATGTGATGCCTCTATCTAAACCCCACCCCCAGCTCCCTCAGAACCCCAGATCAATTCTCCATTTGTCACTCTTAAAGGTGCCACTGGACTCAAACCCAGACCGATTCCCCACTAGCTTTATGCCGCTCTCAGTCTCCTCTTCTCAGTGGGGCTTCCATTGGATTTCACACTATCTGCCCCGGGGCTGCAACTTGCTTTGCCTTTTTTGCGCAGCAAACAGAAACTGGTTTTTAGAGGATCTTGCTTGCTGTGCAAAAGAGGCGGAGCGAGTTGCAGCCCCAGGGCAGATAGTGTGAAATCGGACAGAAGCCCCACTGAGAAGAGGAGACTGAGAGCGGCATAAGGCTAGTGGGGAATCGGTCTTTCTTTTGGATGTGTTCAATAGAAGCATATGGCAGATTATCGCCTCTACAACATGAACCAGTGATGTTTGCAGATTCCAGGGCCTGGACTGGAACAACTGCAAGTGACAGCATAACACACACATGCGCACACACAAAGACCCCTTGCTGCATCGACTCCCAATTCTCCCAAATAGCTTTTCAAAGTGGAAAGGAAGAGACTTTGGGACTGTGCTTGTCTTAGTGTGAGACACACACATGCAAACACACACATGGGAGTAGCTTGGCTCTCAGTGTGTGGTTGGCATGCCATTTTAATCAGAGTGTCTCGAGCAGGGATTGCGTCTAACTAGAAGCTTATGCCCAGGAAATTCTGTTGCTAGAGGGATTATTCTCACAGTTTCTACTGGATGTTAAAGTGCATGGCAGAAGAACATAAGAAGAAACCTGCTGGATCAGACCAGTGGTCCATCTGGGGGCTAATGTTCCCCCAGAGGGCCAACAACAGGGTAGAGAGGCCGAGGCCTTCGCTGAGAAGAATATCAGAAGAGCCCTGCTGGATCGTCCCAGTAGTCCTTCTAGTTCAGCCTCCTGTCCCACACAGCGGCCAGCCAGTTCCTCTGGAGGGCCAACAACAGGGCAGAGAAGCTGATGCCTTCATAAGAACAGAGCCCTGCTGGATCAGACCAGTAGTCCATCTAGTCCAGCATCCAGTCTCACACAGTGGACAACCAGTTTCTCTGGAGGGAGGAGGAGAAGAAGAAGATGATGATATTGGATTTATATCCCACCCTCCACTCCAAATCTGTGTCTCAGAGCAGCTCACAATCTTCTTTACTTTCCTCCACAACAACAGGCACCTGTGAGGTGGGTGGGGCTGAGAGAGCTCTCCCAGAAGTTGTCCTTTCAAGGACAGCTCTGTGAGAGCTATGGCTGACCCAAGGCCATTCCAGCAGCTGCAAGTGGAGGAGCGGGGAATCAAACCTGATTCTCCCAGATAAGAGTCCGTGCACTTAACCACTACACCAAACTGGCTCCCAACAACCTGGCTCTCGACAACAACAACAGGGCACAGAGGCCAAGGCCTTCATAAGAACATCAGAAGAGCTCTGCTGGACCAGACCAGTGGTCCCTCCAGTCTCAAACAGTAGCCAACCAGTTTCTCTGGAAACCAACAGGGCATAGAGACCAAGGCCTTCTCCTGATGTTGTCTCCTGGCTCTGGGATGCCGAGGATTAGTGCCTCTGAAGTTGGAGGTCCCCCTCAGTCTAACCACCATGAATCTGTCTAAACCCCTTTTGGTCATCACTACGTGGTCCTTCGCTTCTGCTGTCAACGTGTTCCTAGCATTAAAGCTCTGCAATACGTGAGAGCAGCAAGAGAAAGCTTGTAACAAAAGACTTTCTGTGTCTATCTCAGCAAATCTGAAGGAAGACGGCAAAGGCTGAACACCACAAACACTACGAAGGGCTGGAGTGCCGGGTTGATATTGTCCCTAGGTGGCTCAACATCACTCAGGCACCTCGCAAGGTGTTCTGGCCACTCTAACAACATGAAAAGTGACCTCCTACCTCCCCCCATAGGTATGTTCCCTTTCCCTCATGGGCCAGCTTCACGTCCCCACTCCCAAGGGAGCACCACACATGGCCTGGAGATTGGCAGAGCCACATCAAAATGACAAGAACCTCCCCGACGCATTCAGCCCTGCCTGATTCCAAGGGAAAGAAGTTTGGCGTTTCCACTGTAATTAACCCTCTCCTCGTTAAGATAATTATGATCAAGCTCCCTGTCACAGCTAATATCACGGCATCATTGCCTATGGCTCACGCTTCGTCCTCATTAGCTTACAAAAACAGTGTGCTGAGCTGGCATTCCCCGAGCCCCCGCCCGCCTGCCTGATGACTTCGACGCCACAGATCCGAGACGGCAAAAAGCCGGGCTTTGGAACACCCATGTTCTTGCGCAGGCTCTTCCACTCAAGGTCAGAATCCCCCCGAAGCTTGTCTACATCCTAGCATTTTTAAAAGTTTGTTATTATTAACGGGGGGGGGGATCACCCTGATTTCTTATTCATACATAACAGTAATTACATGCACTTCTGTATGGTAGTTCATCTGACTTCATGAAGAAATGGGTTTGCTTAAATAACTGAGCACCGCATGATGTTAGGGTTCCCAACCTCCAGGTGGAAACTGGAGATCCCATAGAATCACAGAGTTGGAAGAGATCTCCAGGGTCATCTAGTCTAACCCCCTGCACAATGCAGAACATTCACAAATACCTCCTCCTAAATTCACAGGATCCTCATTGCTGTCAGATGGCCATCTAGCCTCAGTTTAAAAACCTCCAAGGAAGGAGAGCCCACCACCTCCCGAGGAAGCATGTTCCACTGAGGAATCGCTCTAACGGTCAGGAAGTTCTTCCTAATGTTGAGCCGGAAACTCTTTGGATTTAATTTCAACCCGTTGGTTCTGGTCCTACCTTCTGAGGCCACAGAAAACAATTCCACACCATCCTCTAGATGACAGCCCTTCAAGTACTTGAAGATGGTGATCCTATCACGTCTCAGATGCCTCCTCTCCAGGCTAAACATGCCCAACTCCTTCAACCATTCCTCATAGGACTTGGTCTCCAGATCCCTTACCATTTTTGTTGCCCTCCTCTGGATCCGTTCCAGCTTGTCTATATCCTTCATAAAATGTGGTGCCCAAAACTGAACACAATCCTCCAGATGAAGCCTTACCAGCGCAGAGTAAAGCGATACCATCACATCACGTGATCTGGACACTAGACTTCTGTTGATACAGCCCAAAATTGCATTTGCCTTTTTTAGCCACCGCATCACACTGTTGACTCATCTCCTGGAATTACTGATCTCCAGAAAGCAGAGATCAGTTCCTCCAGAGAAAGTGGCTGCTTTGGATGGTGGGTTCCAAGGAAGTATACCCGACTGAATTCTCTACCATCCCCAGACTCCACCCACCCCAGGCCACACCCTCAAGTCTCAAGGAATTTCCCAAACTGGAGTTGGCAACACTATGTGACTAGAATCTGGGAGACTGACTCAGTTCAAATTGGCACTCATGTGAGCTGGCTGGGCGACCTTGGGACAGTCCCACGCTCTCAGCCGAACCTACCTCACAGGGCTGTTGTGGGATAAAGGGGAAGAGAAAAGAATAACATAAGCCGCTTTGGGGCTTTTGGAGAGAAATGTGCTGCATAAATTAAGTAAAAATGTAAAAAGCTCATACCTAACTGTAATCATTTTTTATCTGCGCCTTTGGAAAAAGAGAGCAAGCAAATATGCTGTAACAGCCAAGGCAAAACATGAACCAAATGTCTGAAAGAGAGTTCATGGGGACTTTTTTTTGGTAGAAAAAGTCTAGCAGGAACTCATTTGCATATTAGGCCACACACCCTGACTTTTTACGGGGTGGTTTGCCATTGCCTTCACCAGTCATCTACACTTAACCCCCCCAGCAAGCTGGGTACTTATTTGACCAACCTCGGAAGGATGGAAGGCTGAGTCGGCCTGGAGCTGGCTACCTGAACCAGCTTCCACTGGGATCAAACTCAGGTCATGAGCAGAGAGCCTGGACTGCAGTACTGCAGCTTTACCACTCTGCACCATGGAGCTCTTTTTTTGTGCTCTCCTCTGTTAAATGTCTGGAAACATGAAGTAGGAGGGAGCAGAGTCTCCTTGTCCATTAAGAGGAACAAGCTGCCCAGACCTTTGCGAGAGCTACCTATCTTAGTGAGACTTTGGAAGGGAGCTGCGTTAGACCCTTGCACTCTCAGGGTTGTCTGCTTTGACTGGCAGCAGGTCTATAATGCCTCAGACTGAGGTCTTCCCCATCACTTATCACATGATCCTTTTAAGCAGAGATGCCATGGACTGAACCAGGGATCTCTTGCGCACAAAGCAGACCCTCTACCACTGAGCCATGGCCTCTTCTCCCAAGAAGAAAAAGAAGAGAAGAAGAGATTGGATTTATACTCCACCCTGTGCTAGCCAAAGGAGTCTCAAAGCAGCTTACAAATCTCCTTTCCCTTCCCCTCCTGTTGAAATTCAAGTTAATTACATTTCAGACATTATAGAGTTAACTGTTATTGTTTACCTAAAAGAGGAAGTGATGTATTGTAGCTTCAACCCAGTTAGGTTCTGCCTCTTCTAAGCCCCGGGAAAAATATAAACACTGTATTGATCAGTTGGCACCTTGTGTATGAAACTCCTTTGATCTCATCTGCAAGGTGAAATGCCTGTCTTCATGTCTCAAAGTTCTCTGGGAACAAGAAGCCAGCTAGCCAAGTGTTGTAAAGTAGCCATGTAGCAGATAAGACATAGATAGCCATGCTAGAATGCTTTTATTTCTTTTATCCCAAGTACTTTTTCCTGATGTTTTATAGTAACCTTTTATTTGTTTCAATAAGCTTAAGTCTCATCTCCATTTATTACAACCTCCTCACCTCTGAATTCTAAAACTCATTTCCCAACAGCTCCCCACAACAGCCACCCTGTGAGGTAGGTGGGGCTGAGAGAGCTCTCCCAGAACAGCTCTTGAGCAGAACGGCTTTGAGAGAACTTGTAGCGACACAACAGTACAAAAGTACAAACTGTGTGGCACAAATATTGCTTAAATCATGTATAAGTTTATGTCTACAAAATATAATATCACAAGTGCAGAAAAATTAATGGAGCCCAGCTCCAAGTAAGCAAACTCAGTCCAATCCGTCCAGTTCTCACAGAAAAACCCTTGCAAAAAGGGGAAAAGGCACAAAAGAGCATCGGTGAGATGAAAGTCCGTTCAAAGGAAGAGGCTGGGGCACCCATAGCAGCTCTCCACCTCTGTTCACTCGCAGAATAAATCCTTTGTCAGTTTCTCTCAACACGTCTGTCGACTATACTTGCTGCACGTTTCGGGGAACTGCCCATGGGCAATTCAAACTTTTTCAAGAGCAAATTGAATAGTGGGTAACTTTCTCTCAACAGCGCATTGCAAATCTCGAGGAGTGTGTGCCGGCCTTGGACTGATTGGACTGAGTTTGCTTACTTGGAGCTGGGCTCCATTAATTGTTCTGCAATTGTGATAGGCGTCCCAACCCCACCCCCCCGCCCTGGCAGGGGACCCCAAATTTGCAGCCTCCTCCCCCACTCTCCAAAAATCCGGAAGGGGGGGGAGAGAGAACATATGTGTAGGCATCATGTTGTTGTAGAGCTCCTGATCCATTTGTAAAATGTGTGCCCCTTTAAGGCTGTGCAGGAAACAGGAAACAGGAAGGGCTTCATTGGAAAGGGTCTTAAACAGTTTCCATGGAGAACAGCCCCTCCCTTTCTTTTGCTTTCATTTTCACAGAAGTAGAGTTCTGCAGGAAGAAGATCTAGTAAGTATTTGTGTGTGAGAGAGAGGGAGGGGGCAGGGGATTCCCTAGTTTGGAGGCCCTCCCCCTCCCTTTGGAAAGCATGGGGGGGAAATGTCTACTGGGCACTCTATTATTCCCTATGGAGAACGATTCCCATAGGGAATAATGGGGAATTTATCCGTGGGTATTGGGGGCCTTGGGGGGGCTGTTTTTTGAGATAGAGGCACCAAATTTTTAGTATAGCATCTAGTACCTCTCCCCAAAATAACCCCCAAGTTTCAAAACGATTGGACCAGAGGGTCCAATTCTATGCGCCCCAAAAGATGGTGTCCCTATCCTTAATTATTTCCTATGGAAGAAAGTCATTTTAAAAGGTGTGCTGTCCCTTTAAATGTGATGGCCAGAACTCCCTTGGAGTTCAATTATGCTTGTCACATCCTTGTTCCTGGCTCCACCCCCAATGTTTCCTGACTCTGCCCCCAAAGTCTCCTGGCTCCGCCCCCAAAGTCCCCAGATTTTTCTTTAATTGGACTTGGCAACCCTAAATTGTGATATTATATTTTGTAGACATAAAGTTATACATGAATTAAGCAATATTTGTGCCACAGTTTGACCTTTTGTACTGTTGTATTGCTATTGTTACTGTGTTCTGCTTTTTGTGGTTGAGAGAACTTGTGGCTGACCCAAGGTCACATCAGCAGGTGCATGTGGAGGAGTGGGGGATCAAACCTGGTTCTCCCAGATATGAGTTTGTGCACTTAACCACTACAACAAACTAGCTCTCTTCCATACACATGAAGCTACAGAGATCCTGTGGATTTACATGCTTCCTTCCTAGGGTTGCCAATCCCCAGGTAGGGGCAGGGGATCCCCCGGTTTGGAGGCTCTCCCCCCACTTCATGGTCATGGGAAAGCAGGGGGAGGGGAGGGAAATGTCTTCTGGGAACTCTAATTCCCTATGGAGACTTATTCCCATAGGAAATAATGGAGAATTGATCTGTGGGTAGATGGGGCTCTGGGGAGGGGCTGTTTTCTGAGGTATAGACGCACCACATTTTCAGCAGAGCATCCAGCGCCTCTCCCCAAAATACCACCCAAGTTTCAAAAAGATTAGACCAGGGGGTCCAATTCTATGAGCTCCAAAAGAAGATGCCCCTATCCTTCATTATTTCCAATGGAGGGGAGGCATTTAAAAAGTGTGCGATCCCTTTAAATGTGATGGCCAGAACTCCTTTTGGAGTTCAGTTATCCTTGTCACAACCTTGCTCCTGGCTCCACCCCAATGCCTCCTGGCTCCACCCCCAAAGTCCCCAGATATTTCTTGAATAGGACTTGGCAATCCTATTCCTTCCACATGCTTCCTTCCTAACTAATATCAAAAGGAGTCTTGCGGCACCTGAAACAGCAACAGCAGCTTTAGCCTTTGTGGGATCAAGACCACTTCATCGGGCACCAACCAAGAATGTCCCTTACTAGTAACAACTGTAGAACAAAGCAAGAGTCAAGGTGCACCTCTAAGGCCAACAAAGTTTTATTCAGAATGGAAGCTTCTGTGTGCTCTAAGCACACTTCATCAGACAATAGTATGGAATGAAGTGTGCTTAGAGCATACGAAAGCTTCCATTCTGAATAAAACTTTGTTGGTCTTAAAGGTGCAACATGACTCTTGCTTTGTTCGACTGCTTCAGACCAACACGGCTGCCCACCTGGATCTGTTAACAACTGTGTGTTGGCCTCCTGTTTAGAAACCCAGAGTAAAGAAGAAGAAGAAAACAACGACATTGGATTTATATTCCACCCTCCACTCAAGTCTCAGAGCAGCTCACAATCTCCTTTCCCTTCCTCCCCCACAACAGACACCCTGTGAGGTAGATGAAGATATTGGATTTATATCCCGCCCTCCACTCCGAAGAGTCTCAGAGCGGCTTACAATCTCCTTTCCCTTCCTCCCCCACAACAGACACCCTGTGAGGTGGGTGGGGCTGGAGAGGACTCTCACAGCAGCTGCCCTTTCAAGGACAGAGTCTCAGAGCGGCCTACAATCTCCTTTCCCTCCCTCCCCCACAACAGACACCCTGTGAGGTGGGTGGGGCTGAGAGGGCTCTCACAGCAGCTGCCCTTTCAAGGACAACCTCTGCCAGAGCTATGGCTGACCCAAGGCCATTCCAGCAGGTGCAAGTGGAGGAGTGGGGAATCAAACCCGGTTCTCCCAGATAAGAGTCCACGCACTTAACCACTACACCTAACTGGCTCTCCTCCAAAATGGTCCCTCCTCTGATTTTTTTTTTTGCAAGGGGAGGGTGCATGGAAGGAACTTGAAGATCAGAGAGGGCTACGCAGCATGTGGGACACTCCAGCAGCCAGGGTAGTAAGAAAGAAGGGAAAGGGGGAAGTCATTTTTCTCCCATCTTCCACAACAGCCAAGGCTGGGGAGTGACAAGCAAATTGACGCACTGCTCAGAGGGCAAAAGATAAATGTTTGATGAATTGGCCACTGGGGGAGGAGTGATGGGCTTCATATGCGCATAATGGACTAGCCGCCTTTCAATTCAGATTGCCTGCCAAGATACGAAACCATAATGAATGGACCGCGCGGAGCCGCCGCCATCAGAAAAGTATAATCTGACTAGTTTTAATAAACTTAATAAAAAAGATGAAGTGGAGAGAGGCCAGCAGAAAGCCAGCCTTTGTGACCAGCCATCAGAGGGGCCAATGAACAATAGATGGAGTGGTGCATGATGGGAGAAGGCAGGAGGGGCAGCCAAGCTTCGAGAAGTTGCATTTGAATCAATACCACGTGCTCACAGATGCCTTCACGATCAAGGCTACTCACCTGAAACAGAATCACAGAGGGAGTTACTTGACTTCTCAAATAATCATCCAGCCGTGTTTTAAACACTGCCGGTGAAGGGGAGCTCACCACCTCCCTAGGCAGCTGGTTCCACCTCTGTGAAAATGTTTTTCCTAATGTCCAGCCGGTACCTTTCTGCTTGTAATTTGAGCCCATTGCTTCAGGTCCTATCCCTGGCTGTCAAGTGGAACAGCTCCTCGCCCTCCTCTAAATGACAGCCTGTCAGATATTGAAAGAGATCGATCCTGTCCCCCTCAGTCTCCTCTTCTCCAGACTGAACATCCCCAAGGCCTTCCTCAGCCTTTCCTCAGAGGGCTCTTCCTCCCGGCCCTGGATCATCCTCTGTGGAAAGCTCCAAGAGGGCAGCCGTGTTGGTCTGAAGAGTAGAACAAGGTAGGAGTCAAATACTACCTTTAAGACCAAGAAAGTTTGATTCAGAATGTAAGCTTTCATGCGCTCTAAGCACACTTCATCAGACGAGGAATCTGGTGCAGTGAGCAGAGCTACGTATAGCTGGAAGGCAGTGGTTTAGAATGCAAAACGGTACAAACTTAAGATCCAACGACAAATTTGTTAATTTTGTTATTCCGTAGCTCCGCTCACTGTACTTGATTCTTCGCCTGATGAAGTGTGCTTAGAGCACACGAAAGGTTACATTCTGAATCAAACTTTCTTGGTCTTAAAGGTGCGCTTGACTCCTACTTGACTCCTAGAGGTGAGGTGGTCGTGATCATAGCTCTTTATCAGGTACTGCAGAGCATAGGGCTGCACTCTGAATGCCTAACTGGGCCAACTATATACAGCTCAGGGTTCCCATGCAAGCACGTGATTGGATCATTCAAACCAGCTAGGGGCCCATCATTGGTGCAGGGCAGCAGGGATTTGGATCCTCCTGCCCATTGTTCCCGAGTCCCAAAGCTCAGTCTTCCAGGCTCCAACGAGCCCAGCAGGAAGACTCATAGTTTGGTGTAATGGTTAAGTGTGCGGACTCTTATCTGGGAGAACCAGGTTTGATTCCCCACTTCTCCACTTGCACCTCCTTGAATGGCCTTGGGTCAGCCATAGCTGTGGCAGAGGTTGTCCTTGAAAGGGCAGCTGCTGTGGAAGTCCTCTCAGCCTCACCGACCTCACAGGGTGTCTGTTGTGGGGGAGAAGATATAGGAGATTATCAACCGCTCTGAGTCTCTGATCCAGAGAGAAGGGCGGGGTATAAACCTGCAATTCTTCTTCTTCTACTTGGTTGGTCTTAAAGGTGCACTTCTTTCGACTTGATCATCCTCGTTGCTCTCTTCTGCACCCACTCAATTTTGTCCACATCTTTTTTGAAGTGAGGCCTCCAGAACCGCAAACAGGATTCCAGGTGTGGCCTGACTAAGGCAGCAAACAGCGGAGTGGACTTAACATGAAATTTAGGAATGTTGATTGCAGTGGCAATGAGCCTACTCATACCGAGTGAAAATTAGTAGCTAAGAAAGTGCATTTTATGATTTAACTACACTCCTCATTATTGCCTCACTAAGCCGATATATACATTTGGCTGCCTGCACATAAGATATTTGGCTTCCAGATGTGGCCAAGGGCAGCTGTAAAACAGGGGGATTAATGTAGGTTACTCCATTTTTAACTACTACAACCATTATTAAATGGAGAAGTCAAAGACAGTCTCCTCTTAAGTACTTAAAAACAACATTCTCTTTGATACTTCTGCAGTTTTGCGCCACGCAGTCGCTTTGAGCACATTACTTAGTCGGATGTACTGGCAGGGGGTGCTTGTTGGTGCCGGTAAAGCAAAGGGAAAGAAAGGAAAGGTCCCCTGTGCAAGCATCAATCGTTTCTGACTCTGGGGTGACGTTGCTTTCACAATGTTTTCACGGCAGACTTTTTACGGGGTGGTTTGCCATTGCCTTCCCCAGTCATCTACACTTTCTCCCCAGCAAGCTGGGGACGCATTTTACTGACCTCGAAAGGATGGAAGGCTGAGTCTACCTGGAGCCGGCTATCTGAACCCAGCTTCCGCCGAAGATCAAACTTAGGTTGTGAACAGAGTTTAGGACTGCAGTACTGCAGCTTTAACACTCTGCGCCAAGGGGCAAAGGGAAGCACATGCCTAATCTTCAAATACACTTGTTGTGTCTGTGAACCAAAGAGAAGACTTATATGAAGAAGAAGAAGGTAGGAAGGGCTGAGAGAGCTCTCACAGAAGTTGCCCTTTCAAGGACAACCTCTGCCAGAGCTATGGCTGACCCAAGGCCATTCCATCAGGTGCAAGTGGAGAAGTGGGGAATCAAACCCGGTTCTCCCAGAGAAGAGACCATGCACTTAACCACTTTCCAAACTAACAAGGTAAAGGTAGTCCCCTGTGCAAGCACTGAGTCCTTACAGAACCATGGGGTGATGTCACATCACAACGCTTTCTTGGCAGGCTTTTTATGGGGTGGTTTGCCATTGCCTTCCCCAGTCATTTACACTTTACCCCCAACAAGCTGGGTACTCATTTTACCGACCTCGGAAGGATGGAAGGCTGAGTCAACCTTGAGCCAGCTACCTGAACCCAGCTTCTGCCGAGATCGAACTCAGGTCGTGAGCTGAGCTTGGACTGCAGTGGTGCTGCTGACCGCTTTGCATCCCGGGGCTCGCAACTCTAACAAACCAAGCCTCAATAGAGAGATGGGAGAAGAAGAAAACTGCATCAGCCAGAAGCTGCATCCGACCCTATAGAACAACAAGATAAGCCCCCTCCCTTCTCCACAGCTGTGGAAGAAAGAACCCAGTAGCAAGCAGAAAGGATGAAAGACCTTCTCTTGCAGGAAGCAGCAGCCCCATCCACCCAGCTCAGAACAGGCCTTTCCACCAGAACACCAGCTCATTGGTCACTGCAAAGTTCTCTGTTGACTTTCCAAGTCCCTGATTGGCCAGTGAATTCCATATGAAGCCATGGATATGGCCTGCCAATTTTGGCTTTGCTGCCTAGAGGCCCCTTCTCCTCCACTACTGTTCCTTTGTGGGGGAGGACTGCATCTGCTCACAGAGAACCTCTCATTGGGTGGCCAAAGGATTGGAGCTTCAGCTTCAGCATCTGACCTTCCAGGGAACAGTCTGGGTTTATTTCCCTTAGGACTGACTGACTGGATCTTCTTGCAGTCCAAGGGACTCTCAAGATTCTTCTCCAGCACCACTGCTCGAAAGCATCTCTTCTTCTGCACTGGGCCTTCCTTATGGTCCAGCTCTCGCAACTTACAAGGCTCTTTTTTATAAGCTCTTGGAGGGTGTGTGGCCTAGTATGCAAAGGAGCTCCTGCTAGAATTCCACCCCTGGGAGTCATTGGAGGGATGGAGTGAGGGAGACAAGAGTGAGACTTGGGAAGTGGTAGGATGGTGCCCCATCTGTCCTACTGGGCCAGCTTCTCTCCACACACAGCAAGCCCCAAGGTATTTTGAGGGTGGGTTTTTTGCCATATTTTGGGCATGGTCATCAGGGGTGTGGGAGGAGGCATTTGTGAATTCCCTGCATTGTGCAGGGGGTCGGACTAGATAACTCTGGAGGTCTCTTCCAACTCTATAATTCTATGATTCTCATGATAGCTTGGCTGCCATTTTGGAAGTGTTGCCACCAAGGCCTCTAGATGTGGATTTGTAGCAGAAGAGACCATATCATTTCAGTAGAATCATAGAATAATAGAGTTGGAAAGGACTTTCAGGGTCATCTGGTCCAACCTAGAGTGACGGCATAGACTGCTCCCACTTCAAGCTGTACATGGGGAGTGCTATTTGTGAGTGCTTCCCTATATTCAGATAAAAAACCAAACACCCAACAAGTCAAATTAACATGTCAAGAAAAATGGTTCTCAGCTAGGCCATTCTCTGCTGTGCTAGAATTCTACTTGAAGGGAGATTTATACATATAGAGAGAGGAACATTTGAGATGGGATTCCATTCCACCTATTCCCTATGAATGCTCTGATGGCATCCAGCGTAATCTACTATAAGAGCCTCCCCCAAAGATGGCTGGGAAATTCTAATTGAAAGGAAATGGTTCGACTACTACATGGGGTTACCCCCTGAACATGGCTGAGAAATTTCAGTTGAAAGTAGCATTGCCAAGTCCAATTCAAGAAATATCTGGGGATTTTGGGGGTGGAGCCAGGAGACATCGGGGTGGAGCCAGGAACAAGGTTGTGACAAGCACAATTGAACTCCAAGGGGAGTTCTGGCCATCACATTGAAAGGGACAGCACCCCTTTTAAATGCCTTCCCTGCATTGGAAATAATGAAGGATAGGGGCACCTTTTTGGGGGGCGGGGGGGCTTACAGAATTGGATCTCCTGGTCCAAACTTTTTGAAACTTGGAGGGTATTTTGAGGAAAGGTACTGGATGCTATGCTGAAAATTTGGTGCCTCTACCTCAAAACAAAGCCCCCACCCCACCCCGGAGCCCCAGGTACCTGTGAATACATTTTCCATTATACCCTATAGGAATCAGTCTCCATAGGGAATAACAGAGTGCCCAGAAGACATTTCCTTCACCACCCCCGCTTTCTCATGAACCTGAAGCGATGGGGGGTGCCTCCGAACCGGGGAACCCCCTGCCCCCACCTGGGGATTTCAGTCCTTATATATGATTTATCCTATATACAAACTTTAAACCAGTGTATACAAATATCAACATCAAGTTCCAGTTTCTTCCCTCCAGAAAAAATTACAAATTATTAACAAACAACAATTAGTTCCAATACTTTCCAACACAGGGGTGTTCAGAAATCCTCCCTCCGATAAACAAAGTTCATCCTGCAGTCCAGAACGTCTTGTGGGATTCTTCCCAACGTAGGGGCCAGGAAACCCTTGCAGCCTTCATAAGACGTCTCCTCTAGATTTCAAGACGTTTCAATGCCGGTCTTCTTCAGTTAATCAGGCTGCTAAATTGGAACCCCATTTCAATCATTTCTTACACAGATTCAACGTTCAAAGCTACAACAGAATCACTGTTTACTGGAGGAAGGATTTCTGAAAACCCCTCTATTGGAAAGTATCGGAACTAATTGTTGTTTGTTAATAATTTGTAAATTTTTCTGGTTTAAAGTCGGTATATAGGATAAATCATATATAAGGATTGAAGTATACTCATTGTTTTTCAGTGGTATTCTATCTGCTTTGACTTTACACTGAAACCCCTTCTCCTGTGGTACTCACCTGGGGATTGGCAACTCTAGTTGAAAGAGAATGGTTAGACTGCTATGTTGGGCTACCCCTTAAAGATGGCTGGGAGATTTCAATTGAAACTTGGAGAGCAGGTTTGGTGTAGTGGTGAAGTGTGCGGACTCTTATCTGGGAGAACGGGGTTTGATTCCCCACTCCTCCACTTGCACCTGCTAGCATGGCCTTGGGTCAGCCATAGCTCTGGCAGAGGGTGTCCTTGAAAGGGCAGCTGCTGTGAGAGCCCTCTCCAGCCCCACCCACCTTACAGGGTGTCTGTTGTGGGGAAGGAAGGTAAAGGAGATTGTGAGCCGCTCTGAGACTTTTCGGAGTGGAGGGCGGGATATAAATCCAATATCTTCTTTTTCTTCTTGAAAGAGAATGCACCAGCAGCCTTAATGACCTATGCTTGTTACACAGAATATACCAAGCCAGTATTAAAAGAACTACATTATCTGTGTGCTTTATTTACAAAATCATTAATCTAAAGCACTGCTTATTTGTAGCCTGCGACCAAATGTTGTCCTAGGCGGCAGCCTACCTGGCCGACCCCCTAGTGCGGACCCTGTCCCTCCCCCCCCCAAAACCCCTCACTGGTCTTCTCAACCAGCAACCAACATCAATAAATGATATTACAAAACTTAGTTGGTCTTAAAGGTGCACCTTGTCTATTGCTTTGTTATAATGCCTGTGTATTTCAGAACTTTGCAAGCCCACCCGTTTCTTTCTAGGGATGCGATTAATTCCCATTTGTAAGTTTTCGTCATAATTTTTCAGCACAGCAGCCCGATGAAATTAACTTGTTCCTGGGCAATTCTGGAAAAAGCTCCCTCTGCTGAAGAAAATAAAATAAGAGAGTGCTGAAGGCAAGCAAGGTTCCCCTCCTCATGTGTGTGCGTGTGTTTGGAGTCTCTCAAATCCAGGAGAGGAGAAGAGAGAGAGAGACAGACAGAAAGACAGAGAGGAAAAGCTCAGGAGTGCCGGGTGAATTATAGACTGCCTCTCAAGATTCACAGCTCTTCAAGGTAGGAGGTTAATATTCTCACATGTCATTGGGTCTGCTGGCTCTACTGATGGCTCATTGAATCAGGCAGCAAATTATTTCCTCATGCAGCAGAGGACATGGCACTTCAAAGGAAGGGAGCCAGGGTCAAGACGGTCCTTTGCCTCGATTAATGAGCTGGGATCAGCAGAGGTTGCCAGTAGGTAAGAAAGGGACTGGAAGCTTTTTGACAAAGCTGACTTTTGAACGGAGACACACACCAGCTACCGCCCACCCCTTTTCCTGCATACCGAAATATTCTTACTGAGCACTACCCAGTGCCGGATTAAACCCCGTGGAGGCCCCTAGGCAGTCAAAATCTTGGGGGCCCCCTTGCAAATCATTTTGAAGTTGGAGTGCCTGCCCTGCTGCCCACGCCCCCCGCTGCAGCCCCCATCTCAAAAGCCCCTTTGACAAAGCTCTGGTGAAGAGGCAGAGAGAGGCAAACTTGGCAACGACACCAGCAGCCGCCACACCAGGCAAGTCAGGCAAAGAGCGACTCAGTTGCTGGCTGCACATACAGGCTGGGAGGGCTGCAAGCAGGGGAGAAACGGGGGAGGGGGAGCTCACTCGGGGCCCCTAAAGACACGGGGGCCCTTAGGCCAGTGCCTACTCTGCCTAATTGTTAATCCGGCCCTGGCACTACCTCAGACAAGGCAGGCGGATCAGGGCCAGTTTGGTGTAGTGGTTAAGTGTGTGGACTCTTATCTGGGAGAACCGGGTTTGATTCCCCACTCCTCCACTTGCACCTGCTGGAATGGCCTTGGGTCAACCATAGCTCTGGCAGAGGTTGTCCTTGAAAGGGCAGCTGCTGTGAGAGCCCTCTCAGCCCCACCCACCTCACAGGGTGTCTGTTGTGGGGGAGGAAGGGAAAGGAGATTGTAGGCCACTCTGAAACTCTGTCCTTGAAAGGGCAGCTGCTGTGAGAGCCCTCTTCAGCCCCACCCACCTCACAGGGTGTCTGTTGTGGGGGAGGAAGGTAAAGGAGATTGTGAGCCGCTCTGAGACTCTTCGGAGTGGAGGGCAGGATATAAATCCAATATCTTCATCTACCTCACAGGGTGTCTGTTGTGGGGGAGGAAGGGAAAGGAGATTGTGAGCCGCTCTGAGACTCTTCGGAGTGGAGGGCGGGATATAAATCCAATATCATCATCTCTTACTCCGTTGTTAGGAGACACAAAAGCTGAGTAGCTACAGCAGAGGTTTGTCGCCCCTGAAGGCTAAATTCTCATCAACCCCCCCATTACAAAATGGTCAAAAGAATCACAACGCAAGTCATATTTACAATTTTTAACTGAGAAAATTTTAAAAAAGGAATCCATTATTGCAACAGGCATCTCCTTCAGTGGAAAGAAAATACGATTAAAAAAACCCAAACACCTCTGTTAAGTCCAGACCATAAAGGACATGCAAGCAATTAAAAATATTCAACATGTTCCCTGAAATGATTAAGAAATGGTGTAATCAGGAAAAAATAATACATAAATATATATGCTTGCTTCTGCTTGTTTGGATTTGCTGACTAACCGGATTCCTGGCAAACAGCGTAGTATTTCTGTACATTTTTTAAAAAAAAATCGGCATGGAAGCCGCAGATAAGAGAAAATTAAAACTTAACAGCCACTGTAGTCATCTGTCTCAAAAAAGAGGGACAACTCAGTTTAACATCCCCCCCATGTGCAGTGGTTTAAAGCATATGGAATGCATTGAAATGAGCTCTATCAGAGTGATATAATTTATTAAAAATAATGCGTGGGATCTATAGGGGAAGAAGAGAAGAAGAAGACTTATTTATAGGACGTCTGGCTTGCCTCGACCAGGGCAGGGCTTTTTCATCCCTGGCCCTGACCTGGTGGAATCAGCTCCCTGTGGAGGTGCGAGCCCTCCAGGATTTGTTGCCGTTCTGGAGGGCCTGTAAGACGGAGCTGTTCCATCGAACCTATGGCTGAGGCAGATGTACGTCCCATCATTTAAATGCCCCCCCCCCCGGCACTGATTCCTTAAAATCGATATAGCCGAGATTTGAACATCTAGGTTGGGACAAGTATGCCTAATCAATCTGTCCATACCATCTATACCGCCTTAACTAATGGGAGTTGTGGCTTAATTGTCTTACTTTTAAACTGTTTAAACTGTTTTAATTGTTCTTAAATTGTTTGGATTGTTTTATTATGTTGGAAGCCGCCCTGAGCCCATTATGGGAAAGGGCGGCCTATAAATCTACAGAAATAAATACATAAAATACCCCACCCTTCTCTCTGAATCAGAGACTCAGAGTGGCTTACAATCTCTTATATCTTCTCTCCCCACAACAGATACCCTGTGAGGTGGGTGGGGCTGAGAGGGCTCTCACAGCAGCTGCCCTTTCAAGGACAACCTCTGCCAGAGCTCTGGCTGACCCAAGGCCATGCCAGCAGGTGCAAGTGGAGGAGTGGGGAATCAAACCCGGTTCTCCCAGATAAGAGTTTCCACACTTAACCACTACACCAAACTGGCTCTACACACTTAACCACTACACCAAACTGAACCAATGGGGAAACTTTCTTTCCTGCCTCCATAATACAATAGCACAAACTCAGGTTTAGAGGCAGTGGGTGGTTTCACACTGGGAAACTGACGCAATATTATCCCATCGGCAAAAAACCCGCTTGAGTTTGAGCCGTTTCAGAGGGATTAGAAGAAGATGAAGATATTGGATTTATATCCCGCCCTCCATTCTGAAGTGTCTCAGAGCGGCTCACAATCTCCTTTCCCTTCCTCCCCCACAACAGACACCCTGTGAGGTAGATGAAGATATTGGATTTATATCCCACCCTCCACTCCGAAGAGTCGCAGAGCGGCTCACAATCTCCTTTACCTTCCTCCCCCACAACAGACACCCTGTGAGGTAGATGAAGATTTTGGTTTTATATCCCACCCTCCACTCCGAAGAGTCTCAGAGCAGCTCACAATCTTCTTTACCTTCCTCCCCCACAACAGACACCCTGTGAGGTGGGTGGAGCTGAGAGAGCTCTTGCAGTAGCTGCCCTTTCAAGGACAACCTCTGCCAGAGCTATGGCTGACCCAAGGCCATGCTAGCAGGTGCAAGTGAAGGAGTGGGGAATCAAACCTGGTTCTCCCAGATAAGAGTCCGCACACTTCACCACTACACAAAACTGGATCAGACACTGGCCGTTGAAGCGTCAGGATCCTGGCAGTGGTCTGTGGTTGCCCATTCACTCTGTTAGCGTGCCTCAACCCCGGACCTGCGCGGAAAGGGCTGGGGTTTTTTAAAAGTCCCCCCTTGTGTGCACTCAAGCAGAGAAGTGCACAAGAAATCCACAAAGAGGGATTAGGTCAACCCCCCCCCCCAACTGTTCCGGGAACAGCTTGGCACAATAACACAACTCTTCCGCTTATGAGTCTCACCTGGGCATTCAGATGGCTGCCTATTATTATTATTATTATTATTATTATTATTATTATTATTATTATTATTATTATTATTATTATTATTATTATTATTATTATTATTATTATTATTATTATTATTATTTATTTGCATTTGATGAATTGCCCTATCCTGGCTAGTGCCAGGCTCTGGACGATGTACAACATTAAAAAAAATACATATATCTATAAAATTAGTTACATTAAAAAGATTACAAACCCTATTTGCAATTCTTGGGGAAACTACTGGGAAAATCCAGGTGGCTTTTTAATTCTGATAGGAGGTGTCTGGAGACAGGGTGAGAATGGGTGCAGCTGGGAGGGCAGATGTGCTCATGTGATCCCGCCCTTTTAATCCGAATGGCTGGCGAAGCTAGGTCGGGCCAAATGTCTTGTGTGAAAGCACTCAGAGAGTTTGCCCTGAGTCTGAACACTGGGAAGGGAGTTCTTTTCTTCTTCTTAAGCTGTATGTCAGGAATATCGCCAGAAATAGAGGATAGCAGCTGCTTATCTTGAGCTCAAAAGGTCACGGAGGATGGTTCTGCAGGCCAGAATGAGGGCTGGGGCCTGCTCCCTCATCTAAACCTGCTGAAAAGAGAGGCCAGAGAACACCACAACCTTGAAGTGGAATAAAGACCAAAGCAGGAAGGAAATAATAGGGCCTTCGGTAAATTAAAAATAGTTCACTTAGTCCTAAGGAAGATCAACCCTGACTGTTCCCTGGAAGGTCAGATGCTGGCCAAATACTTTGGCCACCAAATGAGAAGGGAGCACTCACTGGAGAAGACCCTGATGCTAGGAAATGCGGAAGGCAAAAGAAGAAGGGGACGGCAGAAGATGAGTGCAGAAGAATAGATGCTTTTGAGCTGTGGTGCTGGAGAAGACTCTTGAGAGTCCCTCGGACTGCAAGAAGATCCATTCAGTCAGTCCTCAGGGAAATCAACCCAGACTGTTCCCTGGAAGGTCAGATGCTGAAGCTGAAGCTCAAATACTCTGGCCACCCAATGAGAAGGGAGCACTCCCTGGAGAAAACCCTGATGCTGGGAAAGACAGAAGGCAAAAGAAGAAGGGGACGGCAAAAGATGAGATGGCTGGACAGTGTTACTGATGTAACAAACACGAATTTGAGCAGACTTCGGAGGATGGTGGAAGACAGGAGGGCCTGGCGTGACTTGGTCCATGGGGTTAGAAAGAGTTGGACTCAACTGTGTAACTGAAAAACAACAACACATTAGTATCAATAGTGCAATTAATAGCAACACCTTGCAGGACCTACCCACTGTGCTTTAAAAGAGAACAGTTGGAGAAGGGTGGGAGACATCATGTGGGGAACATTTTGACTCTAGATCTCTCCCTCCAGGATACTTTAAAGCTGGAGTGCCAAACTCATGAGGTATGTAATGTAATGTAATGTAAAATTTTATTTATACCCTGCCCTCCCCCGCCAGAGCAGGCTTAGGGCGGCTTACAACATTTAAAATGAACAATACAATAATAAAACATTAAGAACACATTAAAACCAATCAGTGATTAAAACATTCCTAGACTAACAGTGGCGGTAAGCATTATTAATTTAGCAGTAAACATTGGTACCATCATTAATGAACGCCTGTTTGAAGAGGGCGGTCTTGCAGGCCCTGCGGAACTGATCTAAGGGCCAGATCTGCCATACATGAGGGCCAGATCTGCCATACATGAGACCTTGATGGGCCTGGCCATGCGTGTCATAAAATGCAAGGCCAAGCAGCGGAGATGTAAACTTTATAAAGGACACAAACAGCATTATAGATTTTTTTTTAAAAAAAACCCTGAAAATAAAACATTCTTTATTAAAATAATTAAATTAAATTTTAATAAATGGAATTATTAAAAAGTAAAATAATTTTATTTTATTAAGTATTTTATTTAAGTATTTAATTAAGTATTTTATTTAGCAGTCTCTGATAACTGGCACCTCTTGCTGTGAATTATCGCATCAAAATCTGGAGAGAATATCTGTGCTGTAGCAATCTTGAGTATGCTGTTCAGGTGCGCATCTGTAAGTTGCAAAACTACTTTTGATATATTGACATTCACTACAGAAATTTCATGGTCAGTGCTCTGAGCCTAAGAAAATGGCTGGGCATTGTGAGCTTTTGTACATAAGTTGCTTCATGTGCTGGTCAGCCGATGGAGAAAACAGAGGCTTTGCTCTGTAGCTTCTGTGTGATTGAGCAAGCCTGGCAAAGCAAGTTGTGACGCAGAAGGAAGCAAGAGAGAGAGAAGGAAGCAGATGATAGTGAGTTGCTCGCAGGTGTGATAGGAGCCCTCTGGAGGCCTGATCCGGCCCTCGGGCTGCACATTTGACACCCCTGCTTTAAAGCTCTTAGAGCTTGCCAATCTCTCTCTGTCCCCATCCACTTGGCTGCTCTCAACATTTTGTGCCCCCCTGGAACCTGCTCAGTCCTTATCAAGATATTTTGTTCTCCCCTTCCCTTCCTCTAAAAAAAAAGTTGATTGGGGGAAAAAGAGGGCACAAACTTTACACTGACCTTCTCCAGCCTCATTTGCAGAAGAATGTATGGACCACCTACACTGGGATAGATGCATTGGCTTGAAGAGCCTATTAAATCAGAAGACCCCCAACTCCCAGAGTCTCTGTCTTTAGATCAGATCCATGAAAGCCATTCTGACCCCAACCCAGACATTACACATTTGCAAATGCATCACAGGGTTGCCAGACCCCCACCAGCGGCAGGGGAACCCTTGCTTCCGGGGAGGTGGGGGGGCTTCCCTACTGCTAGGCAACTGGCTGGTGGGAGGAAATCCCACCCCCAACTGGCTCGAAAGGCAATATGAGGTATCACCTGGAAGTGATACCATCACGTTGCTAATGTTGCACGGTGACACTCTAGTTTTTGGACAAAGCTCAATGGTGAAATTGGCTACAAACCATAGAGTTTTGCCCAAAAACTAGAGCATCACCCCCAGGATTGGCAATGTGATGATGTCACTTCCAGAGAGGAATCTGGATCCTCCCACTGGTTGCCAGGTAGACCCTACCAACCCTAAATTGTCTCCTCATCATTGTCACATATAGATATTGTGTTTCTCTGGTTGTACGTTTCCTAGATAACCCTTTCTCTTTCTTCTCCCTGCCCTCTCCCAACACCTTGCTTTGACTTTCACAGACTATTGCTATCCCCATTCTTCTTTTTTAATAGATGGTTTTATTCTAAGAGGGTGACCTTTTGCTGAAGAAGGTGGTAAATGGCAGAACAGCTCTCTAGGTTAAAAACATACAGACCGGTAAGAAGATGGAGGAGGAGCAAGAGAAAGAGGAGGATAATAAAGACACCTGTGCAGTTTAACAAGCTCAACTTTTGTTAACATGTCTCTGGCAAAGGCAGTGCGCCCTTAACCTTCAGTGTAAACCCCCACCAATGTCACTGAGAAGGTTTAAGAGCACTTTGTATAACATGGTAGTCCTATAGCACAGTGTGCCCTGACTGATACTCCCTCTAAGCTCTGGAGTCTTGTGAGCAAAAATTCTACCTCGTGAACTACTGGCATCAAAGTTGTGAGCTACTGCATACATTAGCTTGCTCCGGGGCCATTTTTCTTGAGCTAAAACAAAAATGTGTGAGCCAGAGGGTAAAAAACTGTGAGCTAGTTCACACTAACTCAGCTTTGAGGGGACACTGGCCCTAGGGTTGCCAAGTCCTTAGCTCCCTTTACCTATTGTGCCATAGAGTTTTCCCTCCCAAATGGGCTAGAGCATCTGGGAAAACTATAGAGTTTTCCCGGAAACGGCTAAAGCAGCCCCGCATGTGTGCCGCCATTTGATGACATCACTTCCGGGTGATGTCATCGTGCCAGAAATGCAGGCGGAGGTTCTGGAACTTCCTGGGCAGGGGAACCCCCGCCTGGACCGGGAGCTTGGCATGAATGAAAGTTTAATACGGTCAAAGACCAATCAATTAAATACAAATAACTTAATAAGATACAGTCAGGCAATACTATAATGGGAATAAAACATACACAGTATAAAATATAATTAGGCAATACTATAATGAGAATAAAACATAGACCGTATAAAATATAATTTCCTCCTCTGATTAAATTCCAAAACCAAGACCGGGAGCTTGGCAACCCTAACTGGCCCTAACCTGTCTCATCAGATCTCAAAAGCAAAGTAGACTCAGCCCTGGTGAGTACTTGGATGGAAGACCACCAAGGAGGGCCAGGGTTATTACGCAGATGCAGGCCATGGCAAATCACTTCAGTTTAACTTGTCTAACTTGGAGGGACCAGACTAGACGGATCTCATCACATCTCTGAAGCTAAGCAGGACCAGCCCTGGTTAGTAGCCGGATGGGAGACCATCAAGAAAGACCAGCTCTGCTACAGAAACCATACAATGGCAAACCACATCTGTTTCTTTTCTTGAAAGCTCTGCAGCTTCACGATAATTCAGCAATGAGCAAAAAAGAAAAAGCACAGCGTGGGACTGCTGTGGCAGAGCCCCTGGAAGGAAGAAGAAGATGATGATGATACTGGTTTTATATCCTGTCAAATACTCTGAAAGAGTCTCAGAGCTTTGCTCATTGCTGAATTATGGTCACAATCTGCTTTACCCCACCCCCCGGACAACAGTCACCCTGTGAGGTGGGTAAGGCTGAGAGAGCTCTCCCAGCCTTGAGCTCTCCATGAAAGGGAAGCTGCTGTAAAAGCTCTCTCAGCCCCACCCACTCCACCGGGTGTCTGCTGTGTGTGTGGAAGGGGGAGCTAAAAGAGTTAAAAAACTGTCTGCTTCCTTCTCCCTCTCTCTTGCTTCCTTCTGCATCTCACTTTGCTTTGCAAGGCTTGTTGAATTGGACAGGCAACGTCTCGAGAGCCAATTTGGTGTAGTGTGCGGACTCTTATCTGAGAGAACCGTGTTTGATTCTCCACTCCTGCACTCGCAGCTGCTGGAATGGCCTTGGGTCAGCCATAGCTCTGGCAGAGGTTGTCCTTGAAAGGGCAGCTGCTGTGAGCATCCTCTCAGCTCCACCCACCTCACAGGGTGTCGTTGTGGGGGAGGAAGTTAAAGAAGATTGTGAGCCCCTCTGAGACTCTGAGGGTGGGATATAAATCTAATATCTTCTTTTTCATCATCGTTTAGGTCAGATCTGGCCCTCATAACAAAGGAGTTTGACACCCCTGATTTAGACTGTCCCCTGCATGACATGCCTGATACAATGACATCATTTCCAGGTGATGTCACTGCACCGGTCTTTGGGGATTGTGATCCCCCTGCTGGCGGGTTGGGGGCCTCAAAACCAGAGGAATCCCATGTAATTTTGGGAGGCTGGGAACAATGGAGTACTATCCCGTCCACTAAGTGCCTCTCGTGCATAGCTACATTTGGATCTTCATGCTTAATTGCATCTGGAAAACTTTGGAAGAATTGGATTCATATTTATTGGACTTTATGGACTTTAGTTGAAGGTGGTTTCCCACTTCATCAAGTTCCTTCCTTTGTCATTATACGAGGCTTGATTTATCATTCTACGTAATTCAATTTTCATTATATGTGGCTTGATCTCCAATATTTATATGAGGCTTGAGTTGTTAAAAGTATATGTGGCTTGATTTTCTACATTTGGTGATTTAAAATATTATAAATCTTCAACTTCGGTGGTTTCTTATTTGAGGCTGGTTTCACGGAACCTGGGGTTCTCCTACTCTCACCTGGAGGTGGGCACCCTAGGCAGAGCTCAAGTCCCAGAAGCAGAATAGGGAAACACCGGGCTAGACACTTGGCAGAGTGTCTGTACCAGCCCTATACGTCAGGGTGACCCACTTGTGGGAATTCGACACATATGGTTGACATCAGAGCACTTCAAAGGCTCCGTCTTTCCCCTAGGAAGTTCTGACAGACAAAACAATTACCGCCCCTTGACTGACTGAAAATATCAAAAGACAAACTGAAATGTGGGTTTGTCGGAACAATGCCTTGCCCTCATGGCGAGGTAAAGGGGTGTGTGTGTAATTTAGGGAGGAAAAGTTAAAGCAACAAAAAAAAAAAATTAAATCAGCTTATTATGTAATTGGAACTAGGCCTCGGGCCTCAACAGTAAAGACTGGATTAAGGGCCTTCAGCCACCTGGGTTGTCATTCTCTTGGGTCCCATTACCAGCCCCCTCCCCCCCTTTCGTTTTTTATAGCCAACAGATTAAAATGCAAGCACCACAATCTTTGATCTTTCACTTGCTGACACAAATCCTTTCAAGCCTCCAACGTTTTTTTTTCTGCTGAGGTAATTAGTACTAATTAAAAGGTTTCCAACAGCCTCTGCTCTCTCTCTCTTTCTGTCCCCCTTCTGAAAAAATTGCTTTTACAAGTGCCTTCCCTCTTTTGAAATGCAGGCATCCCTCACCTCCTTCTTTATCAGGCTACAGAGAGATCAAGTAGATTAGCGACTCCATTCTTTGGCAAGACAAAGCCAGACAACAAGCAGGTTTTCACTATCTCCCCTGACCTGTTGAGGTGCAGGGGCTTATATTCAGAAACAAGTGCCTTCCATGTATTAAAAGACACTCCAATTACGCATTAACTGACACCAGGCAGGGTCCCAGTGTTTAGGAATTGGACATCATTTAATGATCCACTTTTCTTAGAAAAAGGAGAGAGGTTCACTAATCAAACTGACAAGTTGCAGAATAAATAATAGCACTAGTTTTTCACTCTCCTCTCTGCCTGTCTATTAGGAAGGGTGCAAACAATTCTTTTTTAAATTAAAAAACCCCCGCTGTTGATGGATTTTTTTTTAAAAAAAATAAAAATCTAGCAACAAACTTTTATTTGCAGGTAATTTTAGAGAAAGTGTCAGTCACTTTTTCTTTTTTCTTTTTCTTTTGACATAAACAAGATTTTTATTGAATGTAAAGAAGGATACAATTAAGAACCCAAAACATAACATAAGCCACATTAAAATGGATAAAACCTATTAATAGTCCATCAAAATTATCTCCAAACAAAAAAGTAAATAATTAAATATCATTAGACCTCATAATATATAAAGTGCCATCACAACATTAGCACAAATCACCATTTGCATTAGGTAAATAATAAAAAAACCCCCAAAGATTAAAGGTAATCAAAATAATAGTTATCAGAAATATAGCATCCTTTTGTAAATATAGTTTTAAATATAACCTCATTTTCAGTAGGGTAATTAATAATGGGATACCAAATAGCAATCAGTTTAGCACCTTGAGGGATAGATACAGCAGGTTCCACATACGATGAGATTTTATACATAACAAAATAGTCCCATAACTTGCTTTGCCAAGATCTAATAGAAGGACTAATTTCAGAGATCCAAACTGAAGCTATCACCGACGGTGCAATGGACAATAACAAGTCACTTTTGTACAAGTTTCCAAGTGAATGTGAAAATCATTTAAAGTACAGTGTTGGAGGAGAATTTTATGGATACCGTGGACTGCCAAAAAGTGGGCTCTAGAGCTAATCTGCAATGAGCAAACAGAGGCTATTGTACTTTGGCCACATCATGAAAAGATAAGAGTCAATGGAAAAGATAATAATGCAAGGAAAAGTGGAAGGTGGCAGGAAAAGAGGAGAAGGCAACACATTGTGGATGGACTCTATCAATGAAGCCACAGTGGCGTTCAGTTTTTAAGACCTGAGCAAGGTAGTTAATGATAGGAGATTCTGGAGGTCATTTATTCATAGGGTCGCCAAAAGTCAGAAGTCCTTTGACAGGACTTAACACAGACAAATGCATGGCAAAAGTAGACAGCAGAGGTGCTTTCACACAAGAGATTTGGCCTGACCTAGCCCCACCACCCATTCGGGTTAAAAACACATGATCACACAAGCACATCTGCCCGCCGAGCCACACCCATTCTCACCCCATTTCCAGACACCTCCTATCTGGATTAAAGAGCCACCTGGTAGTTTTCCCCTGAATCGCATTTAGGTGACATGATTGGTGGCCATCTGAACGCCCAGACAGAACAGAAGCTCTGCATGATTGTGCCAAAGCTACTTCTGGCACAGATGGAGGGGGGTTCCTAACCCCTCTCCAAGGAGTGCTTGTGTGCTTCTCTGCTTGAGTGCACACACTGGGGGACTTTTTTTAAAACCCCTTTCTGCAGTGGGTCCGTGGTTGAGGCATACTAGCAGTGTGAATGGGCAACCATGAACCGCTTCTGGGATCCTGCCTCTTCAACAGCGAGTTTCTGATCCCTCTGAAACGGATCAAACTCGAGCGGGTTTTTTGCCGATGGGATAATATTGTGTCAATTTCCCAGTGTGAAACCACCCTAGGACTGAAATACAGGAGAGTGTTTTACAGGTGACAAATGCAGAATAAAATACAGGGTTGTTAACAGAAATCAAAAGCATACCTTATTCTGAGAAAAGAGTTTAAGATCCCCCCAAAAAACAAATGTTCAGCCAAAATGGGCACGGTACGGATCATGTTTCCTTGTGAAACTTCGTAGCCACAGGGATAAAAACAAATCACATGTCCAGCCACAAAACTGTTGTTCAGGAAAGAGGACTCCAAAGTTCTCACTTCCTATTGAATTTGACAGAGGCTCCCTCCGCCGGCGTTTTCTCCAGCACAACCACTCAGAAATCACACAAACAGCTGTCGCCATCTACCTAACCTATCATTACAAATGCAGGGGTCTAGCCGTCTCTCGCAACACAAGCGTTAAGCTCCTGCTGGTACTAATGGACCTTACATGAACGGAGGAAAGGACATAGAGAGGAAGCCAATGTTCCTAACTCAAAGGGACTGAAACGTTTCTAAGAATAAAACCCTAAAACGTCAAAAGAGAAGTTTCAGCTATTACACCAGTCAGAGAAGACTCAGACATTGGGCATAAGAAGAGCCATGTTGTAGCAGACCAGTGGTCCATCTAGTCCAGCATCCTGCTTCACACAGGGGCCAACCAGTGGCTCTAGAGGGCCAACAAACAGGGCACAGAGGACGAGGCCTTCCCACAGTGTTGCACTCTGACTCTGGGATTCAGAAGTTCTCTTTTGTCACCATGGCTAGTAGCCACTGATAGTCCTCTTCTCCATGAATCTGTCCAACTGAGAGACAGTTTGGTGTAGTGGTTAAGTGCACAGACTCTCATCTAAGTACCCAGAGGGTAGATCTGGGACACAAAATTTATTAGTGATCCCCACGCACTTAACCAGTACACCAAACTGGCTTTTGGTTTCTGACTGCCGCTGAGGAACAGGGATGGCACTGGAATGTTTTCTTAATAGTTTTAAGTGGTGGATTTGGTTTGTCCACTACTTCAGTCCTCAGTCATCACCTCATCTTGCTATGAGCTCCTAGAATCCTGTATGGGTCACCTCAAGTATCTTTGGGTTCTGTCGAGACCAGTGAGGTTATCAGCAGCACAACGTCAGCTGATAATTATTAGTAATTAATTCATAAAGACCTGCCTACCTTAGGGACCGCCTCTCTCCATATATCCCCCAGAGAGCACTGAGATCTAGTTCTCAAAATCTTCTAAAAATCCCTGGACCAAGGGAGGCCAAACTAAAAACAACGAGGGAGCAGGCCTTCTCAATAATGGCTCCCCATTGGTGGAATCAGCTACCAGAGGAGGTGCGAGCCCTGAGGGACTACAATCAGTTCCGCAGGGCTTGTAAAACTGTCCTTTTTCAACTGGCCTATAAGATGGAATCCTGAAGTGACATCTAGCCATCTTGATACATATATATATACTGTACTGTAGCACCTTCAATTTGTAGTGGTTTTAATTAATTTATTTATCTAAATGTGTTTTAATTGTATTTTATTGTATAATTGTATTTATTATAATCATGGTACACTCCATGTCTTGTGAGCCGCCCTGAGCCTGCCTCGGCGGGGAGGGCGGGATATAAATAAAAGTTTATTATTACTATTATTATTATTATTTACACATTTTAATTAATGAACATGTACTAATTTATTATAGAATGGAGCCAGAAGTATCCACCCATGACCCATCCCACTCACTAACAATTTCCATATCCCGGGGCGGGTGGGGCCCGGGGGAGAGCTAGGGTGGCCAGATCGTCCCGGTTGCCCGGGAAAGTCCCGATTCTGGCCCCCAATTCCCGCCTCCCGGGCTGGCTATACCGGGACCATTAGCCTGTCGGTCACTTCCGGGTTCCTGTCCTGCATCTCGACCTGTGTTATTAGTGACAGGCTGCTTCGGTGGGCCGCTGTGCCGGCCCCCTGGGTCCCACAACGATGGGACCAATGCCACAGGGACGGGCTCGAAACACTCTATAACCCCTCAAAAGAACAGCAGTCTAGCTCGCTTCCCCCGAGCCCTGCCGCCATAAGCCTCAAGGGGGCTTATTTTGCGGCATCTCCCGGCGGGAGGGTGGCACCCGCACGGGACACATATCAAATGAAAGAGGGGGTGCAGGGCTATCAGAAACAGCCGGCGGAGGGAGTCGGGAGACCACCCCACTGGGGGATCCACACCCCGAAAATGATGAAGGTGGCGCAGATAGAGCCAACAGAGCAAACAGGACAAAATAAATAGGCTGCATTATGCAGCACAGTCTCACTGGAATCTCACTGGAATCTGACTGGCTTCTCAGCGTGGAACCCGTTCTCTCTAGTCTTCTCACTTTGAAAAAAGTAAAAAAAGAGTTTTATTTAACTTTATTTCTCCCTTTCCCTCTCTATAAATAATCTTGGTGTTTCCGGCGGTGATATTTGGGGGATTTTTGGGGACGTCACAGGAAGTGCTGTGAAGTAACTTCCTGTTTCCGGCAGTGGCATTTGGGGGAAATGATGTCACAGGAAGTGATGTCACTTCCTGCTTCCGGCAGGTGGCGCGGGGGGAATGATGTCACAGGAAGTGATGTCACTTCCTGCTTCCAGCAGGTGGCGCGGGGGAAATGATGTCACAGGAAGTGATGCTACTTCCTGTTTCCGGTGGTGGCATGATGTCACCGGAAGTGACGTCACCGGAAGTGATGTCACTTCCTGTTTCCGGCAACACACGCAGTGCGCACACATTCCTTCCCCCCTCAAGGTGTCCCTGGCTGGCCTGCAGATATTATGGCCACCCTAGGGAGAGCAGAACTTCCAGGTTGGGCAACTTGGCTTTTAAAATCCCAAACTCTCTGCTTTTAGGGATTCTCCAGAGAGGGGAAAGGAAGAATTATTTCAGAGTAAGTTCTCCAAGACTAATCATAGAACAACAAAAATAGAGTAAAAGTAACATATAAATAACCAGGAAGACTTCCTTCCTTCCTTCCTTCCTTCCTTCCTTCCTTCCTTCCTTCCTTCCTTCCTTCCTTCCTTCCTTCCTTCCTTCCTTCCTTCCTTCCTTCCTTCCTTCCTTCCTTCCTTCCTTCCTTCCTTCCTTCCTTCCCCAGGTTATGTGGAACATGGTTGTTGATTTGCATATGGAGGGGTTGTTTTTCATCTCTCCCTTCGAATCAGATCACCATTATTGTATTAGCAGACCAATCTTCTATTAGGATATATTCAGGATGTATCTCATCCACAGTGATGGAATTTAGCATTAACTTTACATTGTGTAAAGTTGTGTATTTGAGGTCTTTCTAGTCATACGGTGGCTCAGGGGAGGGACGGGGGCTCAGGGGAGGGACAGTGGCTCAGTGGTAGAGCATCGGCTTGGTAAGCAGAAGGTCCCAGGTTCAATCGCTGGCATCTCCAACTAAAAAGGGTCCAGGCAAATAGGTGTGAAAAACCTCCGCTTGAGACCCTGGAGAGCCGCTGCCAGTCTGAGTAGACAATACTGACTTTGATGGACCAGGGGTCTGATTCAGTATAAGGCAGCTTCATATGTTCATTACATAGACATTGCATGTTCTGTGTCTTTTTAATCTTTTGTGATCTACGAGTTGCATAATAGATGTGTATCATTTTTTTTTAATTTCCATTTTTTTGAAATTTGGGGACAAATTGTCTTGGACTTTGCTACAGATTGTTTTCACACATTTTTTGAGGCTTATTGCCAATGAAATAAATTGAGACTATTGGATTTAAGTTTGCATGACTTGGCTGATATGTCTTTAAAAGAGTCAATTTCCATATAGAGCCACTTCTGCATGGAGCTTGCACTTGTTCTCCAGTTCCACCTGGAGGCTGGCAAACCTAAGTGAAAGAGAGGCCTGACCATATTAAGACACTGTCCCTGGCAAGATCGCCACTGGTTGACGACTGGCAAAGGGAAAGCTCTGGTGACTTTCTCTCCATAAATCATTATACAACTCAACCATAACTGCTTTGCATTGATTGCATTAAAAAAGAGCAATATATATATATATATTATTGAAAATGAGTATTATGCTATGGTGCTGATTGTGATGGGGTTTAGTGTGAAAAATAGCAGCAATATATTAACCCAGTTAAGAGGCTTAAGCAACATCTGCCTGAGCACAACGATTTGTATGTATACAAAAATAAACTATTTTTATACTTACCTAGCATTTAAATCCATACTTTATTTCAATAAAACGGATATTCTATAGAATTTGAAATGTTTGGATTTTTATTGTCAAATACTTTCCGTTCCACTTTACTCTTTTCCTCTTAATGCAGTAATTCTTAAATATTGAAATGTAGTTTTTTAATATTGCTACATCTAAGCAAGAAAACTGATGCTGAGTTTTCCACACACATCATGCTTATTCTGTCAGCAATTCTGAGCAATAATAATAACAACAACAACAACCAACAACAACTAAAGAACAGATGGAGCAGAGGTCCATCAGTGGCTATTAGCCACTATGTATTGTTGGTACTCTCTGCCTGGGGCAGTGATGCTCTGTATTCTTGGTGCTTGTGGGGGGTACAGTAGGAAGGCTTCTAGTGTCCTGACCCCACTAGTGGACCTCCTGATAGCACTTGGGGTTTTTGGCCACTGTGTGACACAGAGTGTTGGACTGGATGGGCCATTGGCCTGATCCAACATGGCTTCTCTTTTGTTCTTAACAGTAGCAGCAGTGATTCAAATGTCACTTAATAAGCAGACACTGAAAAATATTCTCATCTAAAGGCGTGATAGATAGATAGATAGATAGATAGATAGATAGATAGATAGATAGATAGATAGATAGATAGATACAGACAGATAGACAGACATTAAAGATTTCAGTAACAGCACTAAAAAAGATATGCATTTATATGCCAGGAAAACCTTCCAGGTTTCTGAAGCAGGCCCCCTCTTTCCAAAAAAACAAAACGTGACTTGAGATAACTCATCTCAAGGTCAATTGAAACAGGGGCACACCAGGAAATAAGTGTTTAAACTGCGGCAGATTTAACAGCTTAACCAATAAAGCTTCCCCCAGCCCTCCGTCAATGGGAATCAAAACAATGATTTCAAACTATTTTATTCAATCTACAGGCAGGATTACTAGGTGATAGCGCTCCCCTCCCGTCTCTTCTGAAGTACAGAAGGCAGTCCTTTCTGCTGGTTCTGAAAGGTTCCTTTTAACAGGGGTAAATTATGCATCCCTTCTTTATGGTTGGAATCACAAGGACATCGATGCATATTTTTTTAAAAAAATATATATTTTATTTTCATTTTGCACTTCTCCAAATCTTTAAGTCCCTTGAAACAAAGTTCAAATCCTTCTTATCTTCTGTTCTGCGGAAGCCTCAAACAACAACAGAGTCTGAAATTTGGCCACTTAGCAGAAATCGATTCCTCTCAGATCCACAAGACCCCCGAGTCGCCAAAGAAATCATTTCAGTAATTTTTTTTAAAAAAATCAAAAAATGAAGTCATTTGCTGCTATAAGCAGAACAAAGGTAATGACCCAAAATACAATAAATTACCACATCCATCATCATTATCATCATTGGGGTGCACCTCCCAAAAAATAATCTGCAAACTGTCAATAAGGAATTAAAAAGATTGTGCAGATAGAAGTGATTCTTTCTTTCACACCCTCTTTATACCCTTCACACTCACTTTAGTCTATACGTTCTTAAGAATCGCAGTTTAGGCTTTAATCACAATTAACTTTTCTTAGCAGGGTATAAAGCAGCTTGTTCAAAGATCCCATAGCAAATTAGTCTGCAAAATTCCCTTAATTGTTAACGCTCGAAGATGTCCTCTGAGTTTTGTCTTGGGGGAAAGGGGGAGGAGGGGAAAGGACCTTTCTCCCTTCAAGGCCATTGTGTGTCATCCAGGCTGCATCTCCCGCCTAGCTAGGGGAGACACTGAAGTGGGGTTGGTGGCCGAGCCACCATCTCTCCGGCTTCAGGGACTACAGTAAATCTTCAAACAATTCATCCAAACAAAGGCCAATGTGTAGAGAAGAAAAATACACGGGAAGCAGATGAATAAGCAACATCAATTATGGGGGGCTGACCTCTCCTGCCCCACACCATGGCACAGATTTCACACCAAATCGCAGCAGATTGAAACTGACATGTCTGGAGTGCGCACCCGGGCCTCCACAATGCTGCCGCTCCGCATTCACCAGGGCTGCCAAGAAAAGGAGAGGGAGGGAGAAAATGAAGCTGAGGGGAGAAGGGGGGGGGGGACTGAGACTGAGACTGAAAAATCACACATAATGGTCCAGAGTTTATTTTTACAGAAAGCAAAATCGCTCAATTTGAGCACTTAAGACAGTCGGAATTGGCTCGGGTGAGATACAGAAAGCACATCTGAAGGGACAGTCGAATCAAGAGGAGACGGGAACTAGACTGCCAGAGAGAAGACAGAGAGAGAGAGGAGGGAAGATTAAACACCATTTTGGTTACTCTTGTGAGTGCCCAACACAGGAGCGGTATTTTGTATTTCCACAGACGTCCGTGAATATAATCATCAGTTATATACTGCTCTTGTGCGGCAAAGGTCTTGGAAGCCATAAAGATGCTGCAGATTAGAAATAACTTTAGTAACAGCAATTCATTTATGGGTTTACTATTGTATACAGACAGACAGACAGACAGAGAGCATGTAATTGCTGAGCTACTCTGGTTAGTTTGAATAATTTGCTGCAATCGCTCAGTAGCTTAAAATAGCCTAATGCACGTTGCAAAGTTTTAGCTCTTTCTTATTTGGCTACATCTTTTTTTAAAAGGTCTTAGAAGTCATAAAGATGCTGCAGATTAGAAATAACTTTAGTAACAGCAATTCATTTATGGATTTACAATTGTATGCAGAGAGAGAGAGAGAGACAGACAGACAGACACAGAACATGTAATTGTTGAGCTACTCTGGTTAGGTTGAGTCACTTGCTGGAATCACCCAGTGGTTCAAAATACCCTAATGCACATTGCAAAGTTTTAGCTCTTTCTTATTTGACTACATCTTTTTTAAAAAGCTCTCCTGAAATGCAAGCTTGTCAGAGATACAAGTCTTGAAAAGAATTGCTTAGAAGAGAGAAAACCGCTCAGCCCAAGAAAAAGTCACAGTGACTAATGCCTATCAATTAAAATGCAGGTTCTGGCCTTTGGAGGAGTCTATTTAAAGATCCCCCCCCCCCCTTACGTTGACAGTAGATGACTGAATATTATATACTTACATGCCTACAAAAGGTGAATGCTGGATTTGTTAATCAGGGGGTTCCCCCCTCCCAAGAAAGACCCTTATGGTCCGTCTCAGGGTCCGGCAGTTGGTCAACAGGTCATAGGGGGAGGGGGAGGGGGAGATGCAGGCAGGAGGGGGGCTGCGGAGGGGGCTGCGGAGGGGGCTGAGTCCGGTTAGGTGGTGGCGCCCCCATTCATGCTTATGGGCCATTACTTGCTGTGAAACTAGGTTTCCCCCCAACTCTAAATATGATCAACCAGTCTCTTGGATCATTTCCCCCCTCTCTTTCATTTCCCAGATGACTATGGTCATTAATTTTCTCCTCCCGAATAATTCCTTTCACTTAATTTCAACTTCTTCTTAGGCAGGAAAATCTCCTTCATCCAAAAGAGCCCCCCCTCTTCTATTAAGATAAACAGTATCAGAGAACATTGGAATCATGATGTGGAATCCAGGGCTGCCAAACTACCGCCGGGGGCGGGAGATCCCCTGGGACCAGGTCACTGGGGGGGTCACCCGGAAGCGACATTGCACCAGGGACACTCGAAGGATCACGGTAAAAGCCCAGCATAAACTCATTTGCATATTAGGTCACACCTCCTGATCAAGCCAGCCAGAGCTGTGTTCCTGTTCAAAAAAAAAAAGCCCTGAGCAGGGAATATCTTTGGAAGAACTCTATGAGAATATCAACATGTCAGAGTATTAAAGAGAATTGTTTCAAGATGGTGTATAGGTGGTATATGACTCCTAAAAAACTGGCAAAGATGAGTAAAAAGATGTCGGATAGATGTTGGAAATGTAAGAAACATGAAGGTTCTTTTTATCATATGTGGTGGACATGTGGAAGAGCGAAAAATTTCTGGCAGATGATACAACAAGAAATATCTAAGATTCTGGGATATGACTTCAAGAAAGTAGCAGAGACTTTTCTGTTGGGATTACAAATGGAAAAATTTCCAAAAGAAGATAGAACTTTAATTTGGTACTTGCTCTCAGCTGCTAGGACATTGTATGCGCAGTTGTGGAAGCAAGAAAAAATACCAGAAAAATGGGATTGGATTGTGAAAGTTTTATCGTGGAGTGAGATGGATAAACTAACAAGAATTCTAAGAGACTATGATTTGGAAGTGTTTAAAAGAGAGCGGAAGAAATTTAGAGGCTATGTAGAGAAAGAATGTAACGTAAAAAGACATTGGACAATTTTTTAATAATGAGTATTAGAAAAAGGTAGAATATGAATTTAGATTGTTATAGTTAAAGGTACCTTTATAAGTGAACTTTAAGTATATAACTTCAGCGGGAGTCTAGTAACGGAGGGAGGGGGGATTAGAAAATATCATATGGGTTAGGGATAGAGACGATATAAATGGGTATTGTTACCATATGCTATCAATAAAATTGTTTAAAACCAAAAAAAAAAAAAAAGCCCTGAGCCTGCCAAGTGTTTTTAGAAAGTGGGTGGGGCTAGCTGGAGTGTTTGCCCTGCAGGGATACTCTAGGTACCGTGACTCCTAGAGCGTCCCTGGTGTGACATCCCTGGCGTGATGATGTCACTTTCGTAGACATTAAATGAAATTGCTGAGTAGTCCGGTTACAACTGATAAAAGGAAGTCCTTCTTCACGCAAAGGGTGATTAACACCTGGAATTCACTACCACAGCAGGTCGTGGCAGCTACAAACATAGACAGCTTCAAGAGGGGATTGGATAAGCATCCGGAGCAGAGGTCCATCAGTGGCTATTAGCCACGGGCTATTGATGGAACTCTCTGTCTGAGGCAGTGATGCTCTGTATTCTTGGTGCTTGGGGGGTACAGTGGGAGGGCTTCTAGTGTCCTGGCCCCACTGGTGGACCTCCTGATGGCACCTGGTTTTTTTTGGCCACTGTGTGACACAGAGTGTTGGACTGGAGGGGCCATTGGCCTGATCCAACATGGCTTATGTTGTTAACATCTAACTTTTACTCTATATAGCTCTTAAATTAAGTAAATTTGGCCACCCCTGATCTAGAATAACCCACGTCTGCTTTCTTTGAGTGGTATCAGTGTGTGTATTTGTGTAAAGTGCAGTCTATCTGCAGCCAACTTATGGCAAGATTTTTGAGGCCAGTGAGAAGCAGAGGTAGCTTGCCATTGCCTTCCTCTGCGGAGCCTTGCTTGGTGGCCTCCCACTCAAATACTGACCCTGCTTAGCTTCTGGTGAGATCAGGCCATCCTGTACCATTCTGCATTCCTGCATGACCAGGACAGAGATGGGCCCATGTTCTTGCTGAATGCTGTCCCCAACTAATGGCATTTTATATATTAACCTACCTGCTTCCTTCGGTTATATCAAAAACCTCCCGGTACCATTGTAAAGCACTACAAAATGAGGAGCCCTCCTTTCTGCCAGATCCTGAAGGTGAAGATTACAGGTCCTGAGAAGGTTAAGAACATAAGAGCAGGGCCGGATCTAGTGGGGGCAGAGGGGGGCACTTGCCCTGGGCGCCAACGGAGGGGGGGGTGCCAAATTGGGTATGGGGTCCATTGAATTCTATGGAACCATAATATAGAATGGCCCAAAAGGGGGCATCGTTTTTTAATTCCCCCCCCCCCCCCTCAAAAAACATGTAGATCCGGTCCTGCATAAGAGAAGCCACGTTGGATCAGGCCAATAGACCCTCCAGTCCAACACTCTGTGTCACACAGTGGCCAAAAAACCGTGAATGTCAGATGTTTGAGAGCTGGAAGGAAGGAAGGGAGGGAAGGAGGGAGGGAGAGGGGAAGGAAGGAAATCAATGGGAGGAGAGAGGGAGGGAGAGGTAGAAAGAAATCAACTTTAAATGCATTCTCCAAGCTGCCAGCTGGTTTGGCTTGATGAAATGATTTCAAGAGACAAATGCCTTCTCCAAGTTGGCCAATGTGGTTGGGTGGGTGTGCTTTAAGAGCCACACGATATGGGTGAAAGAGCCACATGTGGCTCCCGAGCCCCAGTTTGGCCACCCTTGTTCTAGATAAAGTCCACTATCCTAGACACAGATATTTGGAAGTTGACAGAGCTCCTATAGATGCAACGCGGTATAGAGGCAACTGTCATTTTTACGATTTCACACTTTCCCTAATTAATTCAAGACGACTTCCAGTTTTAGAGAATAATAATCCTTTTATCACTTGCCATCCAGCACTTGGTACAATGTCAACACTTACATCTCTTTTTTTTTCTCCTCACCAAAATCATTTTAAAAACATTTTTTTTAAAAAATCCTAAAATGTTCACCTCAATTTTTCAAAAAAAAAAAAAAAAAAACAGAGATAAGAGAAGAGAGTTCTTTCCATTTCAGTCCCACAACAAGGAGAATGTCAGCACAGCTTTTTTGACAGACAAATTATTGAATCAAAGAAAGAATATGCCATTAAACCCACAGGTTAGGAAGTGTCAGGAATGGCTTAAAGAGATATTCCATTTATCTTCAAAACATGCACGGAATGTCACTAATGTGTGTTTATCATGTATAATCAGACAAAGAAAATATCGAAATAAAGTACTCCGGCGTACAATAGAACTCTCCTTCCATCTCCCAAGATATCAGTGCTATTCAAATAGAATAATAATGATGAAACCCTTTTTTCTTGAAAATGGAAATCAAGCAAAATGTAGATAGAAATGATTTTCTGTAGTTGATGTACATTTCTAAAAGTGCATTAACAGGAAATCCAGAACTTTTTAGGTCAATTATACTGTCAGAATTGCCAATGCCACTGAAATGAATACCGAGGCGGTCCCATATTCCTGCCGGAACAGAGACAGAAAGTGAAATCCTGCATCCTTTTAAATGCCAGCGTGGAGCGAAGCTTGGGGAGAGATGGGTTTAAGCCTCTATTTTTGTTATACAGCCATTTTATTGGGACAAATTTTCCTGCAAACAGGATTCTCTTCTACCCATCGGTGCATATAAAGTAGCAGCAGCACCATTTCAGTAAATCATTTGTTATTTGGGGTGTTTCTTTCCATAATTCCCAGTTTACCTTTCCATCCAATTGCATGTTTACAGTGCAATCCCATGCCAAGTTATTCTGGTCTAAATCCACTGGAATTAAGGGGACAAACGGGGGATTTTCAGCAGGCATCTCATCTCCTCCTCACCCCTTTCCCCTTCCTTGAAAGCCCTCACAGCTTTCTCCCCATTTACTGCTTCCTTCTTTTCTTCCCATGCATCATCCAAATTACCTTTATTTCTCAGGTCCCATTCAGCTTCCCCTCCTTCCCTCTTAGGGTTGCCAAGTCCACCCCAGCCTCTGGCACCATAGAGTTTTCCTCCCAAGTTGCTAGAGTACCTGGGAAAACCATAGAGTTCCCAGAAGCTCTAGAGTGGCCAGCGCGCGATGTCACCGACATGATGACATGACTTGCAAGTGACATCATCGCACCCACAATGTCAGGAGGGGACACTGAAATACAGCTGCATAGTTAGGGACTGTCCCCCCCCCATATCCTCCCCCCTCTACTTCCTCTTTTTCTCCTCCTGGCAGCCCCCATATTCTCACTTTCACTTGCTTCCTACTCCCCTTCCCACCTATCAACCAGCCAACAATTTATCTGCCTGCCATCTTCAGCTATATTATTTACTTCATTTATATCTCACCTTTCACCCCAATGGACAGAAGCGGCTTACATCCTTCTCTTCTATTTTATTCTCAGAACCAGGGGTGGATTCTAGCAGGCGCTCCTTTGCATATTAGGCCACACACCCCTGAAGTAGCCAATCCTCCAAGAGCTTACAAAAAAGAGTCTTGTAAAGTCTTGGAGGATTGGCTACATAGGGGTGTGTGATTTAATATGCAAAGGAGTTCTTGTTAGAATCCCACCCCTGCTCACAACAACCTTGCAAAGTATATGTAAGGCAGATGGGACGCCAGTCCAAGCTCTGCTCACGACCTGAGTTTGATTCCGGCAGAAGCTGGGTTCAGGTAGCCGGCTCAAGGTTGACTCAGCCTACCATCCTTTTGAGATCGGTAAAATGAGTACCCAGCTTGCTGGGGGGAAAGTGTAGATGACTGAGGAAGGCAATGGCAAACCATCCTGTAAAAAGTCTGCCATGAAAACGTTGTGAAAGCAACATCACCCTAGAGTCGGAGACGACTGGTGCTTGCACAGGGGGTTACCTTTACCGTTACGCTCCTGTGTAGGGATTTGAACCTGGGTCTCAAAGTTCAGAGCAGGGATTTGAACTTGGATCAGAGTAGGGAGTCAAACATGGGCCTCTCAGATTTTAGCCTGACTTATAATTTACATTTTAGAAGAGCCGTAGAGTGGTAAAGCTGCAACACTGCAGTCCTAAGCTCTGCTCATGACCTGAGTTCGATCCCGGCAGAAGCTGGGTTCAGGTAGCCGGCTCATGGTTGACTCAGCCTTCCATTCTTCCGAGGTCGATAAAATGAGTATCCAACTCGGTGGGGGGGAAGTGTAGATGACTGGGGAAAGCAGTGGCAAACCACCCTGTAAAAAAGTCTGCCGTGAAAACGTCGTGATGCGACGTCACCCAGAGTCGGAAACGACTGGTGCTTGCACAGAGGACTACCTTTACCATTATGCTACTGAGTAGGGATTTGAACCTGGGTCTCAAAGTTCAGAGCAGGGATGTGAACTTGGATCAAAGCAGAGAGTGGGCCTCTCAGATTTTAGCCTGACTTATAATTAACTTTTTAGATGAGCCACAGAGTGGTAAAGCTGCAGTACTGCAGTTCTAAGCTCTGCTCACAACCTGAGTTCGACCCCGGAGGAACCTGGGTTCAGGTAGCCGACTCATGATTGACTCAGCCTTCCATCCTTCCGAGGTCGGTAAAAAGAGTACCCAATTTGCGGGGGGGGGGGGGGGAGGGAGTGTAGATGACTGGGGAAGGCAATGGCAAACCACCCCATAAAAAAATCTGCCATGAAAATGTTGTGATGTGATGTCACCCAGAGTTAGAAACGACTGGTGCTTGCACAGGGGACTACCTTTACCTTTTTTATAATTTAATTTATTTAATTTACTGCCTTTCTCCCCAGTGGGAACTCAAAGCAACTCGCATAAGTCTCCTCTTCTCCATTTTACCTACTGAACAACCCCTGTGAGGTAGGTTCCTGCTAAAAAAAAAAAAAATCCTGGTTTTCATGACAGCACGCATAGAGAAAGCTGGACCTCAAAATTAGGGTTGCCAAGTCCAACCCCAGAAATATCTGGGGACTTTGGGGGTGGAGCCAGGAGACTTTGGGGGTGGAGCCAGGAGACTTTGGGGGTGGAGCCAGGAGACACTGGGGAGGAGCTAGGGGGAGGGGGGAAACTGCGCCGGGGAGCGTGGCGAGCCGCCCCGTCTTGGAGCGGGCGACGCCGCTGTGCAGCTGCTTCCTCTTCTCCGCTCGCCGTGGCTGCTCCTCTGAGATGGGCTCAACCTGAGCCCATCTTGGAGGAGCAGCCACGGCGAGTGGAGAAGAGGCGGCAGTGGCGCAGCGGCCTCGCCCGCTCTGCTCTGCCTCTGGGGTGGAATCGGAGGGGAGGGTGGAGGCGGGCTGGGGGCGTGGCGAGCCACGAGTCTGGGTCCTAGAAGGGCCCGGATTTGCGACTCGCCATGCTCCTGCCTGCCTTGCCCTCCCCTTCTCTGGTTTTGCCTGCGCTGCTCTTGGCTGCTCCTCCAAGATGGGCTCAGCCTGGGCCCATCTCGGAGGAGCAACTGCGGTGGGCGGGGAGGGGGTGGCAGCGCGCGGCGGCCTTGCCCGCTCCAGGATCGGGCAGCTCGCCATGCTCCCCGGTGCCATTTCCCCCCTCCCCCCGCTTACGTTTTTGGGGGGAGTGGGGGAAGAGGGTGAAATCCTGGGGTCCCCCGCCAGGGCGGGAGGGTTGGGAAGCCTACTCAAAATACATATTTTCCATGTGCAGGGTTTTGTTTTTATCCATGGAGGAACATTCCTCCATGTGATTCCCCTCTGCAGTCTGAAATTAGATATGCCCAGCATAGGTTTATTAGAGCCAGGCCCGCAAATTAGGGTTGCCAATATCCAGGTGCTGCCTGGAGGTCTCCTGCTATTACAACTGATTCCCAGACAACGGAGATCAGTTCCCAAGGCTTTGGAGGGTGGAGGCTCCGGCATTCTACACCTATTTTATTTTATTTTATTTTAGTATATTTCTATTCCACCCATTCCCCCTAGGGCTCAGGGCGGAGTACGACATATGATAAAACAATAAAATGCAATAAAAACATTTTATAAACAGGCAACTCAACAGCACTCAGCTTACCATGTCACCACATATTGCCCAGCCTAGCCATCTCCCATCATGGCAGTTTTTATTTCAATTCCTAGCACAGGTGACCGTGCCAGCAGGGGAGGCCAGCCAGATCAAGAATGGACGCCCGCAGCCTCAGCTAAAAGCCTGGCGGAACTGCTCCGTTTTACAGGCCCTACGGAAGGCTAATAAGCCAGGTAGGGCCTGGATCTCAATAGGGAGCTGATTCCACCAGGTCGGGGCCACGGCTGAAAAAGCCCTGCCCCTAGTTGAGGTCCCTCCTTTTATCAAACCCCACCTTTCCCAGGTTTCCCCCCCCCCCTCAAAAAAAATTTCCCGGTATTTCCCAACCCACTCTTGGCAACACTATCCATAGACCTTTGTGTAAAAAAAAAAATTGTGCAAAGTGATTCCAATGTTGTTTGGATACAGAGCTTCCATTCCATTTTGGTATGATAAAATAGAGATTTTCCCTCAGGTTTCAAGCAACGCAGGTATTGCACATCCGAACAGAAGCCAGTCAAGACTCTAACGGCAAACTTCCCACCCATTTCACCACTACCAGCAAGTACCCCGTGTTTCTCCAAGTTCATGCCATAGCTTGGGTTAAAGAAACAATTTAAAAACACAACAACCTGTGTTATTTTTTCCCCTCCTGGCTTGCCTTACAGTGTATCAATACAATCCGTGCCTTTATAATAATACGCCATTTCCTCAAGCAAAGGTGTAATGGTTATTATCTTAAGCAAAAAAAAAAAATGTAAAATGGGAGAGAGAGTTCAAAAAATGCATACTTCCTTCAATAGCAACTTAAAATTGGGGAGGGAGTACCTTGAGGACAGGAGAAACAAATTGGACACCAGCAAAGTAAATAAAAATAAATCAAGAGAGAAGTAGAAGGCAGCATTTCAACACTTTGCCTCGTGAAAATTTAAATGAATGCTCCTTGAGAGCAAACTACAAAATGCTAACCTTGAAGTGCTGAGTGGCAGAAGGAATTATGGGTTATTGTACTGTCAAAATGCCAGACAGCTGTATGTTGAGTTACCGTGTTATTTAGACAATCAGAAACTTGGAAGCGAATGTGACTTTTCCCCCCCTCCCGTGTGAAAGCGCCTGACATACGTCATGGTAATTTCTAAAGGGACAAAATGTGAGGTAAAAAAAAAAATGAGAGAGAAAGAAAGGGGGGGGGGGACCCAGTGCCTTTATGAAACTGCCTCACAGGCAGAACAGTTCCACTAGCAAAATTAATATGTGCAATCATTATTACCAGGGGTCATTTTGTAGAAAAATCGGTGGTAGAGTTCATCCAGGGATTGTTATGCAGCTACATCTACTACTCAATGGACAAGGAGGCGGAACTCTCAGAAAGAGGAGGTGGAACTCTCAGAAAGGTTCAGGAACTGCGCTTCTGTGAGCTCCCACTGAATGAGGCCTGATTGTTACTATTTCAGATTATTCTCAAGAACAGGCCTCATTGTGGGCAGGAGCTCACAGGAGCGGAGATCCGGAACTTCTAAATTTTATTGCGCTTTTTCTTTCTTAACACCATCCCCCTCCGATACCTGCTTCTGGGCTCCATTGTTCAACCCCCCCTGTGAGAATTTTGCTGAACTCTAAGGGTTAACAAACTTTCTAATATTTTCCCCCACAAAAAAGGGGGAAAATAATCAAAACATATAAAGCAGAGAGATGGGAAACTTCATCATGCCACATAGGAGAAAGTAATTGAAAAAGTAAGATGGGAGTAAGGTTTTATTATGGCAATTATAATTCAAGAAGGATTTTAAGGTAGATGCTGAGCTGATATAATTTAGTACACCTTCCAGTGATGCCAGGGGTATGTGGAATATGCAAATAAGTTGTGCTAATGAGCTCTGGGACATCTTTTTCTACAGAATGACCCCTGCTCACGAGATCTTTTTGCCCACAAATAGCCTAGTGTCTATGGGTGTTTTTACACTGACTGTTTGTGACTCTCTATCTCCGCTTTGGGAACTCACCTTTTACACTACATAACATTCTCACAACTGTTTTGCATCATTGCTGCCCGAAGCATCTACATTTGTTTTGGTGAGATGGGTTCCGAAGCTGCTGTTGTAACGTTTTTCTCAAAACTAGTTTTGCTCCGGACATTTCTCTACAGGCCTTTCAAACTTGTATTGTAAAAGTTTTCAGGTGTTTTAAAGGACTCCTCCAAAAGCCACAAGGTGCAGTAATTTGCATGAGAACTGTCAGCTGTTGAAATTTTTACATATCATTGCTTGCCTCGTCTTGTAATTTAAATGTGTATTGTTTTTGCAGTGTTGACACGATTTCCAAGCAATCGTATACATTTAACTAAGCACTGTTATTCCATCTGCCCTCTGATCAGAGACCCCCCCCCCCCAAAAAAAAAAATGAAATGCTTTCAGCAGGAAATATAGAAGTTTGGCTAAGCAAAATGAGCGCAGCAAATCCACCAATGTAAAAGGAAAATAATTAAAGCGGAACAGCGGCAGGCTGAATGTAAAACACCCTATATTATCAGGGGTGCTGGTAGTAAAATTAATGGGTGAATGGCTTTTAAGTCTAGGGTTCACCAAAGGTACACTGTTGGTTGCCAAGTCCATTGCTGGTTCACCTGAGATTTGCAAACCAGGTTAGTTAGGATTACCAGCCTCCAGGATTAGAACTGATCTCCATAGATAGTTCACCTGTAGAAAAATGGTTGCTTTGGAAGGTGGACCCTATGGCTTTATATACCCCATTGAGGGAGAATTTTTCCCTGTGCAATTATTGTAGGCTTCAGCGGTGGAAGTTTGCGGTGATTCCCATATAAATACAAGTTCTCGTATATAAGATTGCAAGTTCCTTGGATCCTGCTTTGGCCCCACTCTAAAAGTGATAACAATCGTTAAGATGGTAAGGTCTCTGGAGGCCAGGTTGAAAGTCCCATTTCAAAGAGATACCAAGAATATATTCATCCATTCATCCTTCGACCTGATGAAGATTTGAAACTTGTGCACTTTGGATTGACCCACCATTGTCCTGTGTCCCGCCCAGCCCAGGCGGGGACTGCGCGGAGGAGACCCCCCCCCCGGTGCCTGCCAGCCGTTCCAAGCCCTTGTCGTCGCCCCAAGAGCCTTCCCCACCTCTCCAAGCCCCTGTGGCGGCCCCACCCCTCACCTCGACTGACGGGGTGCCAGCGGCCACCCGAGCGATGCCTCCCAGGCGACGAGCCCGGCTCCGAGTCCGCGAAGTCTGGCCGGGGCAGGGCGCCGAGGAGCGGGAGGGAGGGGCTGGGCCCAGCGCCGGGCCGGGAAGAGGAGAGCCGTTCGTCTCGTCGCGGCGCAAGGCGAGGCGCCCCGTCGTGGCGCGCAGCCGAGGGCTGGGGCGCCCGAGGCACGCCCAGTCAGCCCAGCCCTGGCTCGCCTCTCCCAGGCGTCTGGGGCTTTGAAGGGGGGAGGAGCCAGAGAGGGGCAGGACCCGGGAAGGGGGAAGGTTGGGTCGGGAAGCATAAAAGGAGGGAGGGAGGAGGTCGCTGAGGAAGCTGGCTGATGCTCAAAGAGGCTGCCTCGCGTGAGAGAGGGACAGGAGCCGCAGCACAGCCAGGAGGGGAACGGGGGCCTGCGGTGAAGTAACCCAGCGCCCACCCCCCTGTTTCTGAGACCTCTGGGGAATGCCCCAGAGTGCCCGGGAGGGGCAACAGCGATGCCGGGAGGCCGGGAGGGGTACCGAAGACCCGACATCCAGATATTTGGAATTTGTATGTTTTTGTTGTATGTGACTGGTACCACTAAATTATCATTATTTTGTTGTGCCTGGAACAGTGTATTTTTAATCTGTAGCTCCCAGAGGGGTGGGTTTCCCTCTCTCTCTCTCTCTCTCTCTCTCTCTCTCTCTCTCTTTCTCCTGCCCTCCCTGCGAACAGGCTCAGGGTGGCTAAAAGCAAATTAACTTCACAAAATACAATAATCTATTATAAAACAGTATTAAAATAAAACATTAAACAATTATTAAAACCATAACATATAAAATTAACATCTTTGGTGCGTTGTCTGTTGATACATAATGTATGACATAAATAAATAGAAAGAAGTACTTTTCTCCCTTTCTCACAATACGAGAACTCGTGGACATTCAATGAAATTGCTGAGCAGTTGGGTTGGAACGGATAAAAGGAAGTCCTTCTTCACCCAAAGGGTGATTAACATGTGGAATTCACTGCCACAGGAGATGGTGGCAGCTGCCAGCATAGCCAGCTTCAAGAGGGGATTGGATAACTATATGGAGCAGAGGTCCATCAGTGACTATTAGTGACAGCCTATTGTTTGAACTCTCTGTCTGGGGCAAGTGATACCCTGTATTCTTGGTGATTGGAGGGGCAACAGTGGGAGGACTTCTAGTGTCCTGACTTCACTGGTGGACCTCCTAATGGCATCTGGCATTTTTTTTTTGGCCACTGTGTGACACAGAGTTTTGGACTGGATGGGCCATTGGTCTGATCCAACATGGCTTCTCTTATGTTTTTATCCAAATACTAGCAAGGGCTGACCCTGTTTAGCTTCTGAGATCTGATGAGATCAGGTGAACCTGGCATTACAACTGATTTTTCAGATGACAGTGATCCAGGGGTGGGGGGGGAGGCACAGTGTGAGGGCTTCTAGTGTCCTGGCCCCACTGATGGACCTCCTGATGGCACCTTAGTTTTTCAGCTACTGTGTGACACAGAGTGTTGGACTGGATGGGCCATTGACCTGATCTAACATGGCTTATCTTATGTTCTTATGTGACACAGAGTGTTGGACTGGAGGGGCCACTGGCCTGATCCAACAGGGCTTCTCTTATGTTCTTATGTGACACAGAGTGTTGGACTGGAGGGGCCACTGGCCTGATCCAACAGGGCTTCTCTTATGTTCTTATGTGACACAGAGTGTTGGACTGGAGGGGCCACTGGCCTGATCCAACATGGCTTCTCTTATGTTCTTATGTGACACAGAGTTTTGGACTGGATGGGCCATTGGTCTGATCCAACATGGCTTCTCTTATGTTTTTATCCAAATACTAGCAAGGGCTGACCCTGTTTAGCTTCTGAGATCTGATGAGATCAGGTGAACCTGGCATTACAACTGATTTTTCAGATGACAGTGATCCAGGGGTGGGGGGGAGGCACAGTGTGAGGGCTTCTAGTGTCCTGGCCCCACTGATGGACCTCCTGATGGCACCTTAGTTTTTCAGCTACTGTGTGACACAGAGTGTTGGACTGGATGGGCCATTGACCTGATCTAACATGGCTTCTCTTATGTTCTTATGTTCTTAACATGGCTTGGCAGTACATGTGAGCAGGAGAGCTCAAGGCAAAATACCTGCTTTTCTTGTTCTCCATTTCAGGAGAGATTTAAAGACTACAAACTCCTACATGTTATTCCCTCTGTCTCCTCCATTTTGAAGACATCGCCTCAAGGTCAAATTGGTTACAGGAGCTGATTTCCTTTTCAGATTATGCTATTAGGCAATGAACCAGGATCAGAACAACGTGAACATTGAATCCTGGTAATTGCTGCAACTCCAGAATTATTTAACAATCATAAAAATTATGTTGAGGTGTGAGGCGCAGTCGAATTAAAGCTAACATTTCAATAAAAAGACATTTCAATTATGGCTGGCTTTGGTTAAGGGGTTTAAATGAGAAATGCCTTGTCTTTTCTTTTTTCCAGCTTATTAATTTTTATTTTTATTTCACAGTTAACCTAATGCTAAGATAATACTTCGTAACTTTAATGCTGGAAATTGATGTATAGCTATAGGCCATGCTTTGTGATTGATAGCTTTGGGCTTTCTACGAGAAGCCATACAATTTGATTACTATTGTTCATATTGAACCAGGGTGATTAATATTTGACTTAATCATAATAATAACGGGATTGCTACAGTAAGCTACGCAGGGCTGCTCCCTCCACAATGGCCAGAAGAATAAAAATAGGAACATCTGGGGATTGTTGCTCTCCCCCAGTTTCCTGCTTGTTTAATTCTTTTTAACACTTATTAATCCAATTCATAGTCTTCCTAAACCACCTCTGTTGAATTCATCCACTAAGCAAGGGTGTGTGTGTCATTTTTCAGTACCGTGATGACTTCATAAACCAAATATATTTTGTGGGTATCAACTCTATTTTAGAATCTAGATGGAAAGTACATGTAGAAGAAGATGTCCATATTGGATTTATGCCCCGCCCTTTACTTTTAATTTCAGAGCAGCTCACAATCTCCTTTACCCTTCTCCCCCACAACAGACACCCTGTGAGGTGGGTGGGGCTGAGAGAGCTCTCACAGAAGCTGCCATTTCAAGGACAACTCCTACGAAAGCTATGGCTGACCCAAGGCCATTCCAGCAGCTGCAAGTGGAGGAATGGGGAATCAAACCCGGTTCTCCCAGATAAGAGTCCGTGCACTTCACCACTACACCAAACTGGCTCTGGGGAGAGTATGTGCAAAAAAGGTGGAGCATAAATCTGCAATCAACTAGGTGCTGGTGTCAAGAGTCACGAACCTAGGGGTGGTCCTGGAGCCTTCACTGCCAAATCCGCATTTTATCATCTTAGGTGAATAAGGCAGCTGGTTTTGTACCTGGAGCGCAAAGACCTGGCAACAGTGACCCATGTGATGGTCACCTCGAGAATAGACTACTATAATGCCCTCTACATGGGGCTGCCCTTGACTCAACTTTGGAGGTGGCAACTGGTGCAAAATGCAACAGCCAGGTTGTTATTGGAGCTACCTGCACGGGAGCACATTCAACCTGCACTGGAAATATTACATCGGTTGCCTGTGTTGTTCTGTATTTGTTTCAAAATTGCTTGCCATAACCTTTGAAGCCCTATATGGCCTGGGACCTGTCTACCTTTGGGACCGTCTCTCCCCATATGTGCCCCAGAGAGCGCTACGTTCAGGGTCCCAAAATCTCCTTCAGATCCCCAGACTGAAAGAAGTTTGATCGCCCACCACTAGAGCTAGAGTGTTCTTGGAAATAGCCCCTGCTCTGTGGAATGCCCTCCCTGAAAACATCAGGCCCTGAGGGACTTGCCACAGTTCCACTTTGGCCTGTAAGACCACATTATTTAAACTCACCTTCAACGGCTAACAAATACAGATAATCAGAAACATCAGTGTGCAGCTTGGATTCTGAATGGTTGAAAAATGTATGGAATTGATTTTATCGTGTATTCCAGGGGTGGTCAACAGTCGCTCTCCAGATGTTTTTCCCCCCAGCACTCCCATCAGCCCCAGCCAGCATGGCCATGCTGGCTGGGGCTGATGGGAGTGGTAGGCAAAAAACATCTGGAGAGCTACCGTTGGCCACCCCTGGTATATTCTGTTTTTTTTCATATTCTATGGGTGCGATCACATGTCACATTAGAAGCGGGCGTGCAGCGCTCCAATTTGAACCACTGAATATTGATTCAACGCAGGGCTGATCAGACTAGCCAGTTTGGTGTAGTGGTTAAGTGTGCGGACTCTTATCTGGGAGAACCGGGTTTGATTCCCCACTCCTCCACTTGCACCTGCTAGCATGGCCTTGGGTCAGCCATAGCTCTGGCAGAGGTTGTCCTTGAAAGGGCAGCTGCTGTGAGAGCCCTCTCCAGCCCCACCCACCTCACAGGGTGTTTTTTGTGGGGGAGGAAGGTAAAGGAGATTGTGAGCTGCTCTGAGACTCTTCGGAGTGGAGGGCAGGATATAAATCCAATATCTTCTTCTTCTTCTTCTTCTTCTTCTTCTTCTTCTTCTTCTTCTTCTTCTTCTTCTTCTTCTTCTTCTTCTTCTTCTTCTAGCACCTAAGAATGCAACTCAGCCCGACATCACCCTGTTGTTGAACAATCAGACATATTGAATGCTATCGCACTCTTTCCTTGGAGCATGTGCACAACCAATCAAGCAGATTCGAAGTCGTCTCACTCTCATTCAGTTGCTGAGCAATCATGCGATGAGTCCTGCTGCGGTGTTTTCATGAAACATGCACCCAAACATTGGGAAGTGGGGACTCAAACCTTGCTTCAAAGAGGAGGGGGAAGTTCCGAGAGTTACTGTTGCCGATTCAAACTAGGGGACTGCCTGGAACTACTTTTCTGAAAATGGGCAGTGACAATGATATCTGGAAATCCTCCACATTGAAAAAAAGATCCCCCCCTCCTTGTTCTTCCACTCATGTGGATTCTGTGTTGATTGGAGAAGCAGAAGCCTCACCTCAGATTTCCGATGATCTGGTTATGCTCATGTCTCCTGGGAATTTTTTTTTAAAGTGCGAGGGGTGTAGGCTTCCCAACCCTCCCGCAAATTCAAGGAGGATAGATCTAGAAATGGCCAGCAGCCATGATAGCTAAATAGAACCTCCATGCTAATGAATACCAGTGTATGGGGAGGCACAGTGGAAGATGGTTACTGCATTAATTCTGTGACCATGTTGACTACTGTGGGGACTGGTAACTGGGGAAAAAAAACCCACAGGGAAAAACTCACAGAAAAAAACCACAAATTGTTGTATGTGACTATGACATTTTAATCCTAAAGTAACAACATAAAATATGGGTGATACCTGTTCATTCTCATAAATGGAGGTGAATGGTTATTCACAATCATAAATAGCTATTGTGCTTTACACGGTATTTTTCCACGTGGGCTTTTTTCTGTATGGACTTTTTCCATGACAGTTTTTCTCCATGTGGGTATTTTTCCATGTTGGATTTTTTTCCTATGAGCATTTATGACTGTGGGTTTTTTTCTGTGAGTTTTTTCCCTGTGGCCTTTTTCTCCGGTGGGCTTTTTTCATGGAACCATGGGGACCGCACTGCTGAACAAAGTCGTTCAATTTTGTTCAATTTAGCAGAGCTCTTTTGTGAATGTTGCCTTGTGTCATAGTAAGTTGCGCCGGCATCCCAGGCTACTTGGGAACTTGAGGCTAGAAACCATAGCATCCCCCTGCATTCCCAGCATCTCAGCAGCAATGCATGGTTCGTTGCATCCAGTTATTTAGTCTTTATTATCTACACAAATATTCTTAATCATTTCCCCTCATGCCCAGAGTGCTTATTTCTTATTTATGGCGATAAATAAAAAGCCAAGGAGATCGTATTTTACGGACAGTTGTTCCAGACCCTTTTCCAACATCACGAATCAGCATTCCTCTATCTCCAAGCACATTTTATTATAAAAGGAGTTTACCATAAATACTGGAGTTTGAATTCCACCCAAGTAATGCATTAATAGATACTAAACCATTAATAATTCTTGTACTTTTTTCATAAATGGGCAAAGTCCAATAAATAAACGATACCTCATACACGTCGGAGCAGGGGTAACAAGTGCCAAGGATATTTCAAAGACAAACGGCTTCCCGGGGCTGCCAGTAGGTAAGATTCATAATGATGCCGCAAATTCCAGAGGTCTATTTTTTACTGCCCGCTATGGCAAGCATCTGAAAATTAAATGCTAAGCAGAAATGTGTTCTGAGCTCTGACATGCAGTAGTTAAGGGTAAACAATCTCCAAAATTAAAAACAGATTCTCGACAATAAATCCCAACATGTATATCTTCATAACAGACAACTCTCCCTGTAAATCAAAAGCTTTAATCCGTCCCCACAGAAGCCATTTTTGTATTAGGATTTATGGTTCACCTGAAATATTTGATTTGTCATCTCTGGCTTAACGAATACGAATTAATTCCAATAAGGGGAACATATTTTATGGAATATTCCAAAAAGGAAGAAACATCTGAGGTAGATGCCAGAAGCAAATGATATTTCTCAGGAAGAAGAAGAACACTGTGTTAACACAAGTTGTACACACAAGGCTCTTCAAATTCAAATCCTCAGTAGACTGAAGGAACACTGCATCATAAGAATATAAGAGAAGCCATGTTGGATCAGGCCAATGGCCCATCCAGTCCAACATTCTGTCACACCGTGGCCAAATATCTAGGTGCCATCAGGAGGTCCACTAGTGGGACTAGGACACTAGAAGCCCTTCCACTGTTGCCCCCCCCCCCCAAAGCACCAAGAATGCAAAGAATCACTGCCCCAGACAGAGAATTCCAACAATACACTGTGGCTAATAGCCACTGATGGACCTCTACTCCATAGATGGTTGGCATTGCACTCAGGGGTGTTGAACTCATTTGTTATGAGGGCTAGATCCGACATAAATGAGACCTTGTTGGGCTGGGCCATGTTGGGTTGGGCCAAGCCATGCTGGGCTGGGCCATGTGTGTACCTATTTAAGGTTAGATAACAGAGATATAAATTTTATAAAGAACACACCCACACACACATATTAAAACATGCATAAACTGTTAGCACTCATTGTTTTTAAAGATGATTTCTTTGTATTTCTCCCATGGGATCCAGGGAACTGGGCGAAGGAAGCTCTGGCTCTTTCCTTCCATCCCCAGGGGACTGGGGGGGGGGGGAGAGGAGCCTCAGCCAATAAAAGGAAGAGAGGCTTGGCTCAGTAGCTCTGTTGTGCAATTGAGAGAGTCTGGCAAAGCAAGCTATTCCTCCAGAGAGGAGAGCCAGTTTGGTGTAGTGGTTAAGTGCGCGGACCGGAGAACCGGGTTTGATTCCCCACTACTCCACTTGCACCTGCTGGAATGGCCTTGGGTCAGTCATAGCTCTGGCAGAGGTTGTCCTTGAAAGGGCAGCTGCTGTAAGAGCCCTCTCCAGCCCCACCCACCTCACAGGATGTCTGTTGTGGGGGAGGAAGGTGAAGGAGATTGTGAGCCGCTCTGAGACTCTTCGGAGTGGAGGGCGGGATATAAATCCAATATCTTCTTCTTCTTCTCCTGCCTTCCTCCTCAAGGTAGGAGCCGCAGCCAATGGAGAAAACATAGGTTTTGCTCTGTAGCTCCTGTGCAATTGAGCAAGCCTTGCAAAGCAAGCTGTGATGCAGAAGGAAGCAAGAGAGAGCAAGAAGGAAGCAGATGACAGCCAGTTGCTCAGGGGCCTGATAGGAGCCCTTCAGGGGCCTGATTTGGCCCCCAAATTGCATGTTTGACACCCCTGCACTAGATGGTTGGCATTCCTCCATCAGATGTATTAGAAAGCCACCCATACACAGGTGTTCATCTTCCTCTGTTGGCAGGGTCCGTAGATGACCAGTCAACACACTATAATGGATTGAGGAAACATGTGAAGCTGCCCTATACTGAATCAGAATCCTGGTCCATCTAGGTCAATGTAGCCTACTCTGACGGGCAGCTGCTCTCCAAGATCTCAGGAGGTGCCTTGCTGCATCATGTACTGCCGAGTCCTTTTAACTGGAGATGCCAGATTGAACCTGGGACCTTCTGCATGCCAAGCAGTGGCTTTTCCAATGAGCCATGAGAGGTTCAAGAGAAGAACTTGCCAAATTCTATCGTACCATTATGGGAAACATTAATTATATCTCAAATTACTCAAAATGTATTCTTTTTAGGAGACTCTTTACTATCAAAAACTAACTATATGCAATACTATTTTGATCCAGTTATTGGTTTTCTTAAATCCAATAATGTTCTACCAAATCGATCAGATTATAATATATGGTTGTTTACATAAATGAGTTTATTATATTCTTTATCAGTATTATATAAATGTCATGATGATGATATTGGATTTTATATCCCGCCCTCCACTCCAAATCTCAGAGTCTCAGAGCGGCTCACAATCTCCTTTGTCTTCCTCCCCCACAACAGACACCCTGTGAGGTGGGTGGGGCTGAGAAGGCTCTCACAGCAGATCCCTTTTCAAGGACAACTCCTACGAGAGCTATGGCTGACTCAAGGTCATTCCAGCAGTTGCAAGTGGAAGAGTGAGGAATCAAACCTGGTTCTCCCAGATAAGAGTCCGCACACTTAACCACCACACCAAACTATCTCTTATCTGCAGTTTAAATACTGATATTAGACTAAGGACCATTAGCTTTTCATTAATTATTCAGGAAACCTAAAATGTTAATTTGATAAAGATGAAGTCATCAATATATTAATATGTAACTTCCCTTGTAACTTTGTTTGAATGTTGGCTTATGGATATATATGTTGATCTCCTAACACTAATTGTTTGTAATGCTTGGAATGAAACCCCTTATGTTTGTTATGCTTGCTGTGTCAGTTAAGTTTTTAAAATTAAAAAATAAATAAATTAAAAAGAGAGAAGTACTTGGACCTCTCTAGTGAGTCTATACCCTAAGTAGTGCTACCTCCCACAGAGATCCATAGAGCTAGAAATGAGGTATGTTGTGGTCAACACACAAATGGGGAAGCAGGCTGTGAGGACGTGTTTGGATGATCTGGACCCAAAAGAGTCCCTCAGCAGGAGATTCCCCTTGACTACATCAGGGGTGTGTGGCCTAATATGCAAATAGCGTTGCCAAGTCCAATTCAAGAAATATCTGGGGGCTTTGGGGGGGGTGGAGCCAGGAGACGTTGGGGGTGGAGCCAGGAACAAGGGTGTGACAAGCATAATTGAACTCAAAGGGAATTCTGGCCATCGCATGTAAAGGGACAGCACGCCTTTTTAAATGTCTTCCTTCCATAGGAAATAATGTAGCAGCACCTTCTTTTGGGGCTCATAGAACTGGACCCCCTGGTCCAATCATTTTGAAACTCGGGGGGTACTTTGAGGAGAGGCACTAGATGCTGTACTGAAAATTTGGTGCTTCTACCTCAAAAAACAGCTCCCCCAGAGCCCCCGAAACCTTCAATCAATTCCCCATTATACCCTATGAGAATCGATCTCCACGTAGGGAATAATGAAGTGCTCAGCAGACGTTCCTCCCTCTCCCCCTCCCCCGTTTCTGGCGACTCTGAAGTGAAGGATTGGCCTCTCTACTCATGAGTTGCAGCCAACTTCTTCCAAGTAACACAGACACCCCATCCTGAGGAAGCCTTTCAATCCAAGACTGGAGTTTCTGGAGGGGAAAAATCACATGGTGGCTTTGGGGGCGGGGCTTCCCCCCGATGGCCAGCTGATTGGGGGCAGGAAGGAGACTGGGAAAGCGGAAGAACCCCCGCTGGGACCTGAAGACTGGCAAGCCTATATGCAAAGGAGTTCCTTGCCACACAAAAACCCCTGCCGGAACTTCATTAGGGGAGCATGCAGGACTCTCATTGCTTCTCACGTGTTGCATGCCTTCGGTTGTCCTTTTGACCTGGCTTGTGATTGGCCTTGTGGTTCACCTTTTCACCTCTCCCTCAAACCACTGAGACACATGTACCCACAGAACAGGTAAAAAGGAACTCGGCTGGTTTTAGGCTTCTTTGGAGGCTTGAGGCCGGTCGAGTCGGTATGAGTCGTATCTGATCGATGGCGCTTTTTGGCGTCATCGGATTTTTTGGAATGTTTCCCGGACTTAAGCTTACAGGGAGCCTGTGCCACGGAAGCTGCCGGCTGCGCCATTCCCGTAGTAGGCAGGGAAGATGGCGTAGATTGTTGTGCCGCGTGAGACATGGCTGGCCGGAGGGAAGATTCCAGAAGATGGCTCTTGAGCCGCGCGGCGCGATTTTTACGAGCCTGCTTGCCGAACTGACTGCAGTGCACGCAGGTATCCGTGCGATGTGCCTCGCCGAGGCAGAATAGGCACAGGGAATGGCCGTCTGATGACGGAATTTTAGAAGAGCAGCGAATGCAGCGCTTGAAAGTGACTTTGTCTCTTTCTTCCATCCGCCCGGAGGGGAAGGGGGAAAAGGGGGGGGGAGAGGAAGGGAAAGATTGAAATATAGTAAGATTTTTTTTATATATACGATACCAGAAGACAAAGCAAAGAGGTGAAGAGGAGCTGAAGAAAGCTGAAGAAGGACGTTGGAGGGAGATTGCAATGAAGAAGCAGGAGACTCAACGAGGTAGGTATGATTCGGACGGCGGTAAAGAAGAAACTGAGTGGGCTAGCGCCTTCCCCTCGTCCAGGCATGCGCAGATGATGCCTCCTCCCCAGGACGAGGGGAAGACGCGCCAAAATTAACGCTCAAGATTGCTTTGAATTCTCCGAGGTCGGGCCCGATCCTGCGGATTACCCATATGTGGGACTGCACAGAGACCACGAAGAAGATCTTAATGCTCTGATTTGCTGGAGGAGAAATTGTCTCAAAGCCTCGGAGGAAAACTCTGAAAGTTACACTGAGAACTGAGTCCTCTCTAACCAGACAGCAAAAATCAAGGAACATGGGCTGACAGCAACGGGTGCATCAGCCTACAGACTTCTCTCAAATATTGAGTATATTTGCAATTTTGCTTGTGCAAAAATTCCAGATTTTATAACTTTTAGATTCCATTCAAATGCCAATATTGCAATGAAATGTTCCCACATGTTCCCCAGAGAGTACTTAGATCTGGATTGCAGAATTTACTATCAATCCGCGGGCCGAGGGAGGCGAGACTGAAGGCTACCAGAAACAGAGCCATCTCAATTGCTGCCCCCCACTGGTGGAACCAACTCCCAGAAGATGTAAGGGCCTCGCGGGACCTTGCCCAGTTTCCGCAAGGCCTGTAAAACAGTTTTATTTTGACTTGCCTTTAGTTAACTATGGTATAAGTAGATGTCCAACATCGCTGAATGTAATGGCACCAACACTAGTACCAAAAATTGTTTTAAAAATTGTTTTTAATTATTCTCAACTGTTTTAAATTGTCTTAAACTGTTAATTGATAACAACTGTTAATTTTAATTGTTTGCTTATTGTTCTATTGTTTGCATTTGATTGTTGTTAGCCGCCCTGAGCCTGCTTCGGCAGGGAAGGCAGGATATAAATGTGAGGAATAAATAAATAAATATATGCTAAACAGACATGTTTTATGTTGTTAAGTAATTAAATTAGTTTGCTCGATAGGACAGTAAGTATTGAATATTAGGCTCAACATTAGGAAGAACTTCCTGACTGTTAAGAGTGGTTCCTCAGTGGAACAGGCTTCCTCGGGAGGTGGTGGGCTCTCCTTCCTTAGAGGTTTTTAAACAGAGGCTAGATGGCCGTCTGACAGCAATGAAGATCTTGTGAATTTAGGGGGAGGTGTTTGTGAGTTTCCTGCATTGTGCAAGGGGTTAGACTAGATGACCCTGGAGGTCCTTGCCAACTCTCGGATTCTATGAATATAGTTCAGTTTTCCCCATTTTATTGGGGGGAATAGGGAAGTCAACCCCCCCCCCCCCTGCGACGGCTTCAAAATTTCTGGAAAATTCCTCAAATTTTACATCTCTAGCCACTGCTCATCCAAGAGCAAGCAAGTTACTATTTCCTTGGTTTTGGCGGTAGAGATTTAAGCACAAACTTCTCACATTTTATCAATGGGACTTTAAACAGCTCATGTTCAGGGTGGGGTTTCCCCAGTAAACTATTACAGGCACTATGACACATCCGTGTGCGCGCCCAAGGAAAGGAAGCGGCCATGCCTCCTGCTGCCTTGCACAGGCCCTTGGTATGGAGGGAGTTAAAAAAAAATCTCAATAAGTGCATCTATAGCGTGGGAACAATATTTTATATGAACGCCACACTTCCAAGTAATGACAAATACAACCGGTACATGAAGAACAATCTTGTCTCAGGCTTCTTAACAGATAATGACTTCAAGGTCATTCCATTAGTGATCACAGCAGCTTTTAAATGAAACACATATAACCCTAATCCAATTAATGAAAGTATCCTACATTTCTTATACATGCTAATCTTGAACAAATGCTTAAACCTTGGCCATTCGGCAGAGCATCCACTATAAGTCAAAATCAGGGGAGCACAATAACATTAAAGAGCCAGGGAGGGCGTTTGGGGGGGGGGGGAGGAAGAGAAACCGTGCCGCTTAGAGAGAGCTTAAGATCTTTCCCTTCCAGTTCTCAGAATTTTTTTCTTTCCTTTGAAGTCAAATACATTTTTGGCAGGGCCTTTTTTGTAGAAAAAGCCCAGCAGGAACTTATTTGCATTTTGGCCACACCCCCTGACACCAAGCCAGACAGAGCTGCGTTCCTGCTCAAAAAAAGCCCTGCATTTTGGGGACAACAAATAAACAAACTCAGAGCTTTTATTGTAGCCGGAACTCCTTTGCATATTAGGCCATACCCCCCTGAGGTAGCCAATCCTCCAGGAGCTTACAGGGCTCTTTATTACAGCACCTACTATAAGCTCCTGGAGGATTGGCTACATCAGGGGGGTATGGCCTAATATGCAAAGGAGTTCCTGCTACAAAAAAAGTCCTGAATAGACTGATAATGTTTTCTTTATAACATTTATTAGCTGCCTTTCCTTCTTATGGCACTCAAGGCTACTTACAATGCAAACAAGATATATAAAATATGATACATAAAAAGCATAAAACCAAACAAAATTAAAATAGCAATTAAGGACTGCTAGTAAACTTAACAAAATGCAGTCCTCAACAAAACCAACTTCAGTGGCCTTCTAAAGGTCAAAAGTGAGGGGGCAAGGCACACCTCCCTGAGGAAGTTGCTCCGTAACTTTGGGGCTGCCACTGAAAAGGCCTCTTGTTGTGTACCCACCAAATGAGCTTTAATTGATGGGCTGGCCATCTCTGTGATCTTAATTCCTAGGCTTTAATTTCCATACAGTGCTTCATAAGAAATGGCTCTTCAGATCCCCTGGTCCATTTCAAGTAGGGCTTTAAAGGTCAAAATCAACATCTTGAATGGGGTTTTGGAGGGGATCAGTAGCCAGCGTAATTCAGGTAATTATCGGGGTCCTGGTAGCTGGCCCTGACCAGCTGCCTAGTTGCAGCATTCTCCACTGGCAGTTCCTAACACTCTTCAAAGGGAGCCCCACATAGAGCTCATTGCAACAGTCCAGCCTGGACGTCACTGTGGCAAAATTCACTGCGGCGAAGAAGTTTGACTGAACCACAGAAACACAGTGTTGGAAGGGGCCATCCGGTCCACCCCCCTGCTCAATGCAGGATCAGCCTGACTCATGTGTCAAACTCATTTGTTATGAGGGTCAGATCTTTTTTTTTTTTTTAATTTGTATCCCGCCCTCCCTGCCGAAGCAGGCTCAGGGCGGCTCGCAGACATGGAAGTACCAAGATTACATTTAATACATTATACGGTAAAATACATTAAAATACATTAAATAAATAATTAATAAATAATTAGTTAAAACCATTACAGTTCAGGTGCTACAATGCGAGCATAGATGTATATCAGATGGCTAGGTGTCATTTCAGGATTCAATCTTGTAGGCCATTTGAAAAAGGCTAGTTTTGCAGGCCCTGCGGAACTGATTATAGTCCTGCAGGGCTCGAACCTCCGCTGGTACCGCTCGAACCACCAATGAGGAGCCGTTACTGAGAAGGCCTGCTCTCGAGTTGTTTTCAATTTGGCCTCCCTTGGTCCAGGGATTTTTAAAAGATTTTGGGAGCTAGATCTCAGTGCTCTCTGGGGAACGTGTGGAGAGAGGCGGTCCCTAAGGTAGGCAGGTCCTCGGCCATAAATAAGATCTTGTCAGCCTGGGTCATGTCAGGCCGGGCCGGGCTATTTAAGGCTAGGTAGCAGAGATATAAACTTTATAAAGGACACAGACAAAACACAATTAAAGATTTTTTAAAAAAACTTAAAACATGCTTAAAACATTAGCACTCATTAGCACAAGGAAGTCCGAGGTTGCTTTGCAGAGCAGGCAATGCCAAACCAGGCAACGCCAAAACACCTCTTACCCTGCCTTGGATGGTTTAGGCTAGCCCGATCTCATCCAAGTCAAGCAGGGTCAGTACTTGGATGGGAGACCACCAAGGAAATCTATGGTCACTAGACAGAGGCAAGTAATGGCAAACCATACGCTGAACATGAGTCAACAGAGTGATGCGGTGGCTAAAAAGGCCAATGCAATTTTGGGCTGTATCGACAGAAGTATAGTGTCCAGATCACGTGAAGTGATGATATCGCTTTACTCTGCTCTGGTAAGACCTCCCCTGGAGTATTGTGTTCAGTTTTGGGCACCACATTTTAAGAAGGATATAGACAAGCTGCAATGGGTCCAGAGGAGGGCGACGAAGGTGGTGAGGGGTATAAAGACCAAGTCCTATGAGGAAAGGTTGAAGGAGCTGGGCATGTTTAGCCTCGAGAGGAGGCGGCTGAGAGGTGATATGATCACCATCTTCAAGTACTTGAAGGGCTGTCATATAGAGGATGGTGTGGAATTGTTTTCTGTGGCCCCAGAAGGTAGGATCAGAACCAACGGGTTGAAATTAAATCAAAAGAGTTTCCGGCTCAACATTAGGAAGAACTTCCTGAGAGTTAGAGCGATTCCTCAGTGGAACAGGCTTCCTCAAGAGGTGGTGGGCTCTCCTTCCTTGGAGGTTTTTAAACAGAGGCTAGATGGCCATCTGACAGCAGTGAAGATCCTGTGAATTTAGGGGGAGATGTTTGTGAGTTTCTTGCATTGTGCAGGTGGTTGGACTAGATGACCCTGGAGGTCCCTTCCAACTCTATGATTCTAAACCACCACTGCCTTCAAAATCTTATAGGGTTGCCCTAAGATGGCTGGAACTTGATGGCACTTCCCACCACCACTAGCAGTTTACTATACCCTCTTGCCTTAAATAATTTTCTTCTCATCTCAATAAATACACAACGTTCTAGTTAGAACACACATTTAGTTCGCAAGCTATTTTGTAGCTGAAATACCAGTGGATTTGGCTATGTCTGGGAGCTCAGTTTATGTAACACCGTTGATGCGATTTGTACCTGCCAACATGCAAACGTTTCCCCAACAGAACGCCGTGACGGGTATGAATGCCCTTTCGTGTTCCCTTGTAAAGACACCTGTTTGTCAGGACAGTGACAAATGGCAATGCTTGTTCAAACAGCAGGCCCACCGGGTTCTGCCCAGTCCTGCAAGTGAGAGAGGGGCCTCATGAAAGATGGGCTCACTGCCTCAACAGGATCTGCCACATCTTACTCTTTCTCTCTCCCTGTGACGGTGCTTCCGCTGCCAAAACCCAGCGGGAGCCTTTTGCTTTTCTAACTGTTTTGATCCAGAAGATGCTGCTCAATTTGAAAGCTAACTTTCAACATTAGAACAAGGTTGCCTGAACAAGGGGAAACTGTACTTCTTCAGGTATTAAATCTTGTTACTCAAACAAGATCTCTAGGGCTGTTTATGTGCAAACGCAGAATATGTGCATGTTTCGAATTCTGAGCATCTTGGCTGAGAATGTCCACAATGAATGTCAACACAATTACATATCTTAACAGTCTTGTGTTCATTTCTTTTTTTAAAAAAGCCAGACCCTTTTTAGATCCAAAACAGATATGGCAATAAAATAGGAGTCAATTTAAGACCAACTTAGTTTTGTTCAGGACGTAAGCTTTCGTGTGCTCTACGCACACTTCATCAGACGAGGAATCCGGCACAGTGAGCAGAGCCACACATAGCTGGTAGGTAGTTGCTCAGAATGCAAAATGGTGCAGCTTTATGATCCAATGATAGATAGAAATTCCTTCCTCTTGGCCCACGTTTATAACAATAGAGTCATTAACAGACACTCTCACATTTTGACATATTACTGTTTTGTTGCTTTTGCATGCTTATGCTACTCAGATCAAAGGTTTGCTCAATTTGTTAATTTTTCTACTCTGTCATTGAATCTTATATATTCGTACCATTTTATATTCTAAACCCCTGCCTACCAGATAATTTTACCATGCTGTCAATGGATCTTAAATCTGTACCATTTTGCATTCTGAGCCACTGCCTGCCAGCTATGTGTGGCTCCGCTCACTCATAAAATCATAGAATCATAGAGTTGGAAGGCACCTCTAGGGTCATCTAGTCCAACCCCCTGCACAATGCAGGAAACTCCCCCTAAATGTCAAGCATGCGGGTTCAATGACGAGTTGAGGTTGATACAAAGACTACATTTATTGACAGACCGATACTTGGCTCAAGCCGTGGCTTGAGAAGAATGAAACCAATACATTGATACACAACTTTTAAGATACACTTTAAAGGGATTCCTACGGGGAGGGGAAGTAGGGGAGCGTTCAAACACAGAATATCAAAACTACATACATTCCCAGGGCGTTGTCAGGCATTTGGCCTTGCATTGCCCAGATGGCTCATCCTCCCGGAGAAGGATTCATGGGAAGGTGCTGATTGCTTTGTTCCCTCTAATTAACAGTCATAAAGCAAGAGAGGAGCCAGGAAAGAATAATAAACTAACAACATTTGGTTCTCTGGGATCTTACCCAGGCCTGCTTCTAGTCAGGCCATAAACCCATCAGTTATTGATCAGAATTAGTCATGCTTGACACTAAATCCACAGGATCTTCATTGCTGTCAGATGGCCATCTAGCCTCTGTTTAAAAACCTCCAAGGAAGGAGAGCCCACCACCTCCCAAAGAGGAAGCCTGTTCCACTGAGGAACCGCTCCAACTGTCAGGAAGTTCTTCTTAATGTTGAGCCGGAAACTCTTTTGATTTAATTTCAACACTGTGCCGGATTCCTTGTCTGATGAAGTGTGCTTAGAGCACACGGAAGCTTACGTCCTGAATAAAACTAAGTTGGTCTTAAAGATGCAATTGACTCCTATTTTGTTCTACTACTTCAGACCAACACAGCTGCCCACTTGGATCTATCTAGATATGGCAGCAATCAAGGGTCTCTGGAGAACCCTTAAAAGGCATGCTGTAAACATGTGGAGACTAATGTTCCCTCTAAGCTGAGGTAGCATGAGCTAGCTCACAGATTTGTAGCCTCCAGCTCACAAATTTTGTCTTAGCTGAGGAAAAATGGCCCCAGAGCAAACTAATTTATGCAGCAGCTCACAACTTTAATGCCAGTAGCTCTCAACTTTAATGCCAGTACCAGGGGTCATTTTGTAGACAAATAGATGGTGGAGCTCATCCAAGGACTGTTATGCAGCTGCACCTACTATTCAATCAAGGTAGGTAGGTGGGGAGGAAGAGGGGAACCTTCAGAAAGGTTCAGGAGCTGCACTCCTGTGAGCTCCTGCTGAATTCAAGGTGTGCCAGTGGCTCACAAAGTAAAATGTTTTGCTCACAAGACTCTGCAGCTTAGAGGGAACACTGGTGGAGATGCAATTTGGATGAAGACAGACAATTTAGCCCTTCAGTCTTCAGCACAGTTTTGATATCCTGAACCAGCATACCCACCCCCACCTGATGCTGCTGTTAAAGTACATGAACATGTATGAAGCTACCTTGTACTGAATCAAACGTTGGTCCATTAAGTTCAGCAGTGGTCGCAGCTCTCCAGGGTCTTGGGCGGAGGTCTTTCTCATCACCTCCTGCCTGGTCCTTTTAAACTGGAGATGCAGGGGATTGAACCTTCTGCATGCCAAGCAGAGGCCCTTTCACTGAGCCAAAGCCATTGGTCCCCCTCCCCCCCTCTGAATTACTTATAATAGGACAGGGATGGTAGTTTGGATTAGCAAAACCAAGCACAGGATGAAAGATTAAACCTCAATCTCTCTCTCCCTCCCTCTGTCTCTCCCTCCCTCATCCTCCCTCCCTCCTTCCCTCTCTCTCCCCCTCTTCCTCCCTCTCTCCCTCCCTCCTTCCCCCTCCTTCTCTTTTTCTCCCCCTCTCCCTCCCTCCTTCTCCCTCCTTCCCCCTCCTTCTCTCTCCCCCTCTCCCTCCCTCTCTCCCTCCCTCCTTCCCCCTCCTTCTCTCTCCCCCTCTCCCTCCCTCTCTCCCTGCCTCCTTCTCCCTCCTTCCCTCTCTCCCCCTTTCCCTCCCTCCCTCCTTCCCCCCCTCTCCCTGCCTCTCTCCCTCCCTCTCCTTCCCTCTTTCTCTCTCTCTCTTCCTCCCCCTCTCTCTACCCAGCCTCTGTCCATGAAGTCCAGGCCCTGTCTGAATTGGTGTCCCATATGCTTGTAGCTTGCCTTTCATACGCTAATGAAGATCTAAGAGCCTCAGCACATCTGTTTTTGGCCCTGAGTTGAAATGTTTAATTGGTGTTGATGATGAATACTTTTATTGTGCTGTCGATTTATTGGCTGCCGAAATTCTTTGGAAGGCATCTTGAGAGTCTTTATGGCCAGAAATAGGGAGGGGAGAGAACAGAAATACACATACACACAGTGACGTAAACTTAAGAGGAAATTGGCCAATAGCAATAAGGGGTTTTTTGTTTTGTTTTGTTTTAAAACTTGCTCCTGGAGAACAGATCATAAGAGGAGGATAAAAAGAAAAGACCACCGTACTTTGTGAACTGATGTTGGCTGTTGTAAGAGGGAGAGATAAGTAGCCAAGTTTAAACTGACCCTACGTTGAGCAGAGGGGTTGGACGAGATGCCTGTATGGCCCCTTCCAACTTTTTGATTCTGTTCTATGATTCTAAATCGTGGTCCCCCCTACCTCACATGGGCCAGAAGGTTTAAAGCAGTAACTACCTGGAGGCCTCTCTTAGAAGGTGACATGATCTTCCCTAGACAAGTTACTCAAGACTACTCAGAGAAGAACCTCTATTGGGTCTGACTGACCCATCAGCCAAAGGATTATCTTTGTAGGGTATATTACGTGGCCAAGCCTTGCCTGATACAATCTGAGGGCACTGAGGAACAAAGAGGTATGGATCTGGTTTTGGGAGCTGGGGTGACATCACTCCAACTGAGGCATGAAATCATCACCCCACCACCTCATCTCAAGAAGGTAGGCACCCAGAGGGGGGGTGGTGGTTTGAGCAGGAATGCACAGGAATGCAGTTCCAGCTGGCTTGGTGTCAAGGGTGTTGTCAGCCCTACCCCTGGTGCTTCTATAAACAGTCCATTTTGGTTTCAAAATGGTTGTATTTATTAAGACAAGGAGGTAAGGTATGGACTCAACTGAGAGTTTGAGTCAGATCTGCCCCACAGCAGATGAACTATAGACTTTATAGTATGCAAAAGTGTGTGAAAGCAAGAGCATGTCCACACCGCTCTTCCCACAGTCCAGTAAGTTCCCACAGCCTTTGCCCAGGTGGGAGCATCTTTGATAACAGGGAGGGATAATATTCCCCCGCCCAAGGCCTCGCTCATGACTACCCAAAACAGTTACTGAAAGCAAGCTAGCCAGCTGTTCCTCCCCTCCAGTTCCCAGACGAGACAAAACCAAACATTGACAGTAAAATAAGCAGAACATTAACCCGTAATGGCAAGGGATCTTGACAGGTGTGGTCTAATATGCAAATGAGTTCCTGTGTGGAACAATGGTGATGTCAGAGGGTGTGGCCTAATATGCAAATGAGTTCCTGCTGGGCTTTTTCTTCAAAAAAAGCCCTGTGTGGAACAATGTTTATGTCAGAGGGTGTGGTCCAATACGCAAATCAGTCCCTGCTGGGCTTTTTCTACAAAAAGCCTTGTGTGGAACAATGGTGCTGTCAGGGGGTGTGGCCTAATACGCAAATGAGTCCCTGCTGGGCATTTTCTACAGAAAGCCCCGTGTGAAACAATGGTGACGTCAGGGGGTGTGGCCTAATACGCAAATGAGGTCCTGCTGGGCTTTTTCTACACAAAAGCCCTGCAGACACCCATAACAGAGATGGAAAGTAGGCACTCAGTCCCTAAAGAAATTAATAGCTTCCTGCAGAGCCTTTAAAATTCTTGTGGCCTTTATTTAACCCTTTGTCCTTTCAATCAATGTGGACAGCCTCGTCAATAACCTCTCCCAAAGGGCCAACACTAGCCAATGAATTATTCAGAGAATACACAGTAGGAATATCCAAGTGGGGAGCCATGTTGGTTTGAAGCAGCAGAACAAAGTTTGACTCCAGTCTCTAAGACTGGGGATTGGGGGATTGGCCTTACAGTGGCTTTCCTCCTTCCTCGAAGGACGGGGACAAAGGGTGGCCATTGGGGGGGAGCGGTCCCGGAGGCACCCACTAGTATGTGGAGTGCCACAAGGGGCAGTTCTCTCCCCGATGTTATTTAACATCTACATGCGCCCCCTTGCCCAGATTGTCCGGAGGTTTGGGTTTGGGTGCCATCAATACGCCGATGACACCCAGCTCTATCTACTAATGGATGGCCGGCCTGGCTCCGTCCCAGGAAGCCTGGACCTAGCTTTGCAAGCCATGGCAGGTTGGCTCAGACTAAGCGGGCTGAAGTTGAATCCAACGAAGACAGAGGTCCTGTGCTTGGGTCGCGGTGCCCTGGGAAGGGAAATCCCCTTGCCGGTCCTCGACGGTGTGCAGCTTAAAGCAGCACACAAGGTCAAGAGCCTGGGGGTTCTTCTGGAGACTTCATTATCGATGGAAGCACAGATAGCGGCCGCTGCCAAGTCCGCGTTCTTTCATCTTCGACGGGCGAAGCAGTTGGCCCCCTTCCTGGAGCACCGTGACCTAGCAATGGTGATCCATGCTACGGTCACCTCGAGACTGGACTACTGCAACGCCCTCTACATGGGGCTGCCCTTGTGCCGAATTTGGCGGCTGCAGCTGGTGCAGAACGCGGCAGCTAGGCTGTTGTTGGGGCTCCCAAGGTGGGAGCACATACAGCCGGGGCTGCGCGGGCTGCACTGGCTGCCAGTGGCATACCGAGTTCGCTACAAGGTGCTGGTTATCACCTTTAAAGCCCTATATGGCCGAGGACCTACCTACCTGAGGGACCGTCTTTCCCCATATGAGCCCCAGAGGGCACTGAGGTCATCCGGGAAAAACCAGTTGAATATCCCTGGGCCAAGGGAGGCCAGACTGAAGGCCACCCGGGACCGGGCCTTCTCTATCACCGCTCCACTACTGTGGAATCAACTCCCTGAGGAGGTGAGGGCCCTACGATGTTTAGATGGATTCCGTAGGGCCTGTAAGACCCACCTTTTCAAGATGGCCTTCAACTAGTGACAAAACTAGTGACAAAGCTAGAGGCTGCTGAAAATGCTTTTATTCTTTGAAACTCACTGATAACCTGTTTATAACGCTTTATTGTTAACGCCTTATTGTTATGCTAATTTTAATAATTTGTAATTGTTTTAACTATGTTTTTATAAGTATAACTGATGTAATGTGTATTTTATGTTGTGAGCCGCCCTGAGCCTGCTCCGGCGGGGAGGGCGGGATAGAAATAAAAAATTATTATTATTATTATTATTATTATTATTATTATTATTATTATTATTATTATTATTATTATTATTATTATTATTATTATTATTATTATTATTATTATTATTATTTCCTTATTTATTTTATTTATATCCTGCCCTCCCCTCACTGGCTCAAGGTGGCTAACAGGGACTTGGCAATAGTGATCCATGTGATAGTCACCTCAAGAATAGACTACTGTAACACCTTCTTTATAAGGCTGCCCTTGACACAAATTCGGAAGCTGCAACTGGTGCAACAGGCCAAGTCATTGTGCTCCGGCCTTAGATGATAAAACACGGATTTGGCAGTGGCTGCTACCTCGGTTTCCATTGTCAATGGAGGCTCCAGGAGCACCCTTAAGCTCTTGACCAGTGTTCCCTCTAAGCTGAGTTAATGTGAGCTAGCTCACAGATTTTCAGCCTGCAGCTCACACATGACCCCAGAGCACACTAATTGATGCAATCGCTCACAACTTTAATGCCAGCAGCTCACAAAGTAGAATTTTTGCTCACAAAACTCTGCAGTTTAGAGGGAACATTGCTCTTGACCCTAGAAGCTGACACTAAAGGTGCCCCATCAAAGGTCAGCAAAGGGATCTCTCTTCCCAGACTACGCAACCTTGGCACAGGATCTCCATCTTTGCTGGATTCAATTTCAGTCAACTCTGCCTGAACCATTTCACCATGGCTTGCAATGAAATGGGACGCAGCCGGACTGGCCTCCCATCAATAGATGCAGCTGGGTGTCATAAGAACATAAGAGAAGCCATGTTAGATCAGGCCAATGGCCCGTCCAGTCCAACACTCTGTGTCACACAGTGGCCAAAAAAATTATATATATATATATATATATATATACACACACACACACACACACATATACACACTGTGGCTAAGAGCCACTGATGGACCTGTGCTCCATATTTTTATCTAACCCCCTCTTGAAGCTGGCTATGCTTGTGGCCGCCACCACCTCCTGTGGCAGTGAATTCCACATGTTAATCACCCTTTGGGTGAAGAAGTACTTACTTTTATCCGTTTTAACCTGTCTGCTCAGCAATTTCATCGAATGCCCACAAGTTCTTGTATTGTGAGAAAGGGAGAAAAGGACTTCTTTCTCTACTTTCTCCATCCCATGCATTATCTTGTAAACCTCTATCATGTCACCTTGCAGTCGACGTTTCTCCAAGCTAAAGAGTCCCAAGCGTTTCAACCTTTCTTCATAGGAAAAGTGTCCCAGCCCTTTAATCATTCTAGTTGCCCTTTTCTGGACTTTCTCCAATGCTATAATATCCTTTTTGAGGTGCGGCAACCAGAACTGCACACAGTACTCCAAATGAGACCGCACCATCGATTTATACAGGGGCATTATGTTACTGTCATCTGCATCTCCCCATTAGGGGAAGGTGGGATATAAATATGCAGCTCGTATCTCCCCACAATCTGGGCAAGGGTGTGTGTGTAGATGTTAAGTAACATCTGGTTAAAATCAGGAAGATTTTTATTCTGGATATAAGCTTTCAGGTGTGTGCACACAAAAGTTCACACCCAGAATAAAACTTCGTTGGCCAGTTTGGTGTAGTGGTTAAGTGTGCGGACTCTTATCTGGGAGAACTGGGTTTGATTCCCCCCTCCTCCACTTGCACCTGTTGACATGGCCTTGGGTCAGCCATAGCTCTGGCAGAGGTTGTCCTTGAAAGGGCAGCTGCTGTGAGAGTCCGCTCCAGCCCCACCCACCTCACAGGGTGTCTGTTGTGGGGGAGGAAGGGAAAGGAGATTGTGAGCCGCTCTGAGACTCTTTGGAGTGGAGGGTGGGATATAAATCCAATATCTTCATCTACCTCACAGGGTGTCTGTTGTGGGGGAGGAAGGGAAAGGAGATTGTGAGCCACTCTGAGACTCTTCGGAGTCGAGGGCGGGATATAAATCCAATATCTTCATCTACCTCACAGGGTGTCTGTTGTGGGGGAGGAAGGGAAAGGAGATTGTGAGCCGCTCTGAGACTCTTCGGAGTGAAGAGCAGGATATAAATCCAATATCTTCATCTACCTCACAGGGTGTCTGTTGTGGGGGAGGAAGGGAAAGGAGATTGTGAGCCGCTCTGAGACTCTTCAGAGTGGAGGGCGGGATATAAATCCAATATCTTCATCTACCTCACAGGGTGTCTGTTCTGGGGGAGGAAGGGAAAGGAGATTGTGAGCCGCTCTGAGACTCTTCGGAGTGGAGGGCGGGATATAAATCCAATATCTTCATCTACCTCACAGGGTGTCTGTTGTGGGGGAGGAAGGGAAAGGAGATTGTGAGCCGCTCTGAGACTCTTCGGAGTGAAGAGCAGGATATAAATCCAATATCTTCATCTACCTCACAGGGTGTCTGTTGTGGGGGAGGAAGGGAAAGGAGATTGTGAGCCGCTCAGAGACTCTTCAGAGTCTCTGGGCGGGATATAAATCCAATATCTTCATCTACCTCACAGGGTGTCTGTTGTGGGGGAGGAAGGGAAAGGAGATTGTGAGCCGCTCTGAGACTCTTCGGAGTGGAGGGCGGGATATAAATCCAATATCTTCATCTACCTCACAGGGTGTCTGTTGTGGGGGAGGAAGGGAAAGGAGATTGTGAGCCGCTCTGAGACTCTTCGGAGTGAAGAGCAGGATATAAATCCAATATCTTCATCTACCTCACAGGGTGTCTGTTGTGGGGGAGGAAGGGAAAGGAGATTGTGAGCCGCTCAGAGACTCTTCAGAGTCTCTGGGCGGGATATAAATCCAATATCTTCATCTACCTCATAGGGTGTCTGTTGTGGGGGAGGAAGGGAAAGGCGATTGTGAGCCGCTCTGAGACTCTTCGGAGTGAAGAGCAGGATATAAATCCAATATCTTCTTCTAAAGGTGCCCCTGGACTCAAACTTTGTTCCTCAAATACAGCGGAAGTCTGCCGTTTGAACATGGAGACAAGATATGGTCTCCAGCTTGTCTTTACTTCCACCGCACCATCACTGTAAGCTTTACATTGTTACATTTTGACTGACATTTGGTTGTTTTGCGCCCAGGAGGCAGTGGAACACTGCTACTCAATATCCATGGATCCCAGGATCTGCCCTGACCCAGGGAATGGATCCCCCTTGAATAGCTTATCCCATAATCATGTCCCCAAGCCACTAATTTCCAAATGCCACATTGAGTCATAGAATTAAAAAGTGGGAAGAATCCTAAGAACCATCCAGTCCGACACGCTGCACTATGCAAGATAACCTAAAGCACCCATGACAAATAATTGCCCAACCTCCACTTAAACACCTCCCAAAAGGAAGAACCCACAACACCTCTGGGCAACTGATTCCACCACTGAACTGTCCTTATTGTTAAAAAAAAGGGTTTCCCCCCCTCTAATATCTCACCAATGTCTAACAAGGTCAAGGTAGTCCCCTGTGCAATCATCAGTCGTTTCTGACTCTGGGGTGATGCTGCTTTCACAATGGGCGTTTTCGCACTTACCTTTTACTGGCGCGACCACCCTCCTCACGCCGGCGGATCTGCAGGGATTTCGCACCAGAAGCGCCGGCGCAGCCAAAAGAGCCGGCAACTTCCGTCGCGGAGCCAGCTCAAACGTTTTCCTGCTTCTTGGCGGTTTCCGTTTGAGCTGGCTCCGCGACGGAAGTTGCCGGCTCTTTTGGCTGCGCCGGCGCTTCTGGTGCGAAATCCCTGCAGATCCGCCGGCGTGAGGAGGGTGGTCGCGCCAGTAAAAGGTAAGTGCGAAAACGCCCAATGTTTTCACGGCAGACTTCTTTTTACGGGGTGGTTTGCCATTGCTTTCCCCAGCCATCTACACTCCCCCCCCCCAGCAAGCTGGGGACTCATTGGACCGACCTCGGAAGGATGGAAGGCTGAGTCAACCTGGAGCCGGCTACCTGAACCCAGCTTCCGCCGGGATTGAACTCAGGTTGTGAGCAGAGAGTTAGGACTGCAGGACTGCAGCTTTACCACGCTGTGCCACGGGGCCCTTCCACCAATGTCTACCCACCCATAATTTAAACTTAGTTTTCTGAGTCCTCTACCAACTGACACAGCTCTAAATTATTTATTTATTTACTTATTCCGTTAGCTTCTATGAAGACTCAAGGCAGCTAACAACATAAAATAAACAGAAGCAACATTAGAAACAGTATTAAAACCATAACAATAAAACTATAGAGTAAAATCACAGCGGTGCTACTACATCTATTATAGGCAGGATCATATGGTGTCGTCCTCTTCAAGGCCATGGAGTCCTAAGCAGTTGGTATTAATACAAAATAAATCCAGGTGAGGTGACAGCACTCTCCCATTTAGATGCCACATCCCATCCAGAACAATTCAGTCTTACAGGCCCTGCGGAACTGTGTTAAGTCCCACAGGGTCCTGATGGCTTTTGAGAGAAGAAGAAGATGATATTGGATTTATATCCCGCCCTCCACTCTGAATCTCAGAGTCTCAGAGCAGCTCACCGTCTCCTTTACCTTCCTCCCCCACAACAGGCACCCTGTGAGGTGGATAGGGCCGAGAGGGCTCTCACAGCAGCTGCCTCTTCAAGGACAGAGTCTCAGAATGGCCTACAATCTCCTTTCCCTTCCTCCCCCGCAACAGACACCCTGTGAGGTGGGTGGGCCTGAGAGGGCTCTCACAGCTGCTGCCCCTTCAAGGACAGAGTCTCAGAGCACCCTACAATCTCCTTTCCCTTCCTCCCCCACAACAGACACCCTGTGAGGTGGATGAGGCTGAGAGAGCTCTCCCAGAAGCTGCCCCTTCAAGGACAGAGTCTCAGAACGGCCTATAATCTCCTTTCCCTTCCTCCCCCACAACAGGCACCCTGTGAGGTGGGTGGGGCTGAGAGGGCTCTCACAGCAGCTGCCCCTTCAAGGACAGAGTCTCAGAACAGCCTACAATCTCCTTTCCCTTCCTCCCCCGCAACAGACACCCTGTGAGGTGGGTGGGCCTGAGAGGGCTCTCACAGCTGCTGCCCCTTCAAGGACAGAGTCTCAGAACAGCCTACAATCTCCTTTCCCTTCCTCCCCCACAACAGACACCCTGTGAGGTGGATGAGGCTGAGAGAGCTCTCCCAGAAGCTGCCCCTTCAAGGACAGAGTCTCAGAACGGCCTATAATCTCCTTTCCCTTCCTCCCCCACAACAGGCACCCTGTGAGGTGGGTGGGGCTGAGAGGGCTCTCACAGCAGCTGCCCCTTCAAGGACAGAGTCTCAGAACGGCCTACAATCTCCTTTCCCTTCCTCCCCCGCAACAGGCACCCTGTGAGGTGGATAGGGCCGAGAGGACTCTCACAGCAGCTGCCTCTTCAAGGACAGAGTCTCAGAATGGCCTACAATCTCCTTTCCCTTCCTCCCCCGCAACAGACACCCTGTGAGGTGGGTGGGCCTGAGAGGGCTCTCACAGCTGCTGCCCCTTCAAGGACAGAGTCTCAGAACAGCCTACAATCTCCTTTCCCTTCCTCCCCCACAACAGACACCCTGTGAGGTGGATGAGGCTGAGAGAGCTCTCCCAGAAGCTGGCCCTTCAAGGACAGAGTCTCAGAATGGCCTATAATCTCCTTTCCCTTCCTCCCCCACAACAGACACCCTGTGAGGTGGGTGGGGCTGGAGAGGGCTCTGTGATAATTATGGCTGACCCAAGGCCATTCCAGCAAGTGCAAGTGGAAGAGTGGGGAATCAAACCATGTCTCCCAGATAAGAGTCCGCGCACTTAACCACTACACCAAACTGGCTCTAAAAAGGTAAAGGTAAAGGTTGTTCCAGACAGCCCTTCAAAGATCTAAAAAGAGTACAAAAGAAAAGGGACTAAATTTGTCACCGGATGCTGTTTAATGAAGCAAACACAAATGTCCTGCTTGGTCAAAAGGTCTTACACACTTGGGATGGGAGAGCTCCGCTGACATAACGCTTATGATACAAGTTTGTACCTCCTCTCTGTGACAGATACCCTGGAACTTACGGTAGGTCCCTTAATCGTGCACTTAGGACTTTCCATGCCCGGAACCTTCCGGTAGTCAGTAGCATTCATCACAAAACCCAGCAATCCCTCCCCGGAAGGTCGTGCCTTCAGACAAGGCTGTGTGTCTTTACAGGGCAACCACTGTTTGGCCTGCTGCTTGGGACCACTGCCAAGAGCCAGCCAGTGGGCAGAAGAGGACACACATTAGCCATCCATCTACGTCACATTACCACTGAATTAGAATGAGCGTCAAGAATAAAACATTCTCCACTCTGCTACAACCATGGCCCCAAGTCATAGCACAGAATTGTAGAGTTGGAAGGGGCCACCGCTAGTCCAACCCTTTATTACTGTATAAAGGACACAGACAAACACAATTAAAGATTTTTTAAAAAACAACAACAACAAACCCTTAAAATAAAACATGATTAAAACATTAGCACTCATTGGTCTTAAAGGTGCTTTCTTTGTATTTCTCCCATGGGATTGAGGGAACTGGGCAAAGGAAGCTCTGGCTCTTTCCTTCCTTTCCCAGGGGACCAGGAGAGGGAGGAACCTCAGTCAGTAGAAGGGAGAGAGGCTTGGCTCAGTAGCTCTGCTGTGTGATTGAGACAGCATGGCAAAGCAAGCTCTCCCCCCCCCCTTTCTCCCCAAGGGAGGAGCCTCAGCCAATGAAGAAAACAGAGGTTTTGCTCTGTAGCTCTTGTGCAATTGGGCAAGCCTTGCAAAGCAAGAGTTCACTGAGCTCTGACTCTCAGCTGTATCAACAGAAGTCTAGTGTCCAGATCACGTGATGTGATGATATTGCTTTACTCTGCTCTGGTAAGACCTCACCTGGAGTCTTGTGTTCAGTTTTGGGCACCACATTTTAAGAAGGATATAGACACGCTGGAACGGGTCCAGAGGAGGGCAACAAAGATGGTGAGGGGTCAGGAGACCAAGTTCTGTGAGGAAGGGCTGAAGGAGCTGGTTATATGTTTCGCCTGGAGAGGAGATGACTGAGAGGTGATATGATCACCATCTTCATGTACTGGTGTAGAACTGTTTTCTGTTGCCTCAGAAGGTTGGACCAGAACAAAGAAGTTGAAATTAAATCAAAAGAGCTCAACATTAGAAAGAACTTCCTGACAGAGCAGTTCCTCAGTGGAAGAGGCTTCCTCGGGAGGCTCTCCTTCTTTGGAGGTTTTTAAGCAGAGGCTAGAAGGCCATCTGACAAATGCAGATTCTGTGAACTTAGGCAGTTCATGAGAGGGAGGGTAGGAAGGGTTGCTTCAGTGCTGATGGTCCCCCCCACAATCTTTTGGGCCTGGAGCAGGAGTCACTGGGGTATGTGTAGAGGAGAGGTATTTGGGAATTCGTTGCATTGCATAGGGGGTTGGATTGAATGACCCTGGAGGTACCTTCCAGCCCTGTGATTCTATGACTCAACAAAAGCATTGTTAGGCTTTAACATACCACTGGCCTATGGTTGCCAGCCTCCAGCTGAATCCTGGAGATTGCCTGGAATTACAATTCATCTCCAGATTGTCAAGTCTGCTTTAACTCTGGTCAAGCCTGCACTCAATCTTTGGTTCAGGAGAGAAGCATCCTGGGTAAAGCCATACTGTATGCCAATGCTGCTAGCTTGAACTCTCCTCACCCCCCCTCCTTTCCTTTGTTATGTAGTTGTGCTTTGAAATGGGAATATGTGAAAGAGATTATCGGGCCTTCTCAGGCTGGGCATCGGGGGAGGTTGGAGCCGAGGAGACGCTCAAGGCCAAAGCAGGTCTGAGAACGAAATTGTAACATCAATGTGTGAATGTGCCCTGCATAGTACCCCTCCCTCAAGAATCCCTTTGAAGTGTACCTTATATGATTTCATTCTGCTGTATGATCTTTAGTCTTTCAATCTCCTTGTAGTCGAGAAGAAGAAGAAGAAGAAGAAGAAGATATTGGATTTATATCCCGCCCTCCACTCCGAAGAGTCTCAGAGCGGCTCACAATCTCCTTTACCTTCCTCCCCCACAACAGACACCCTGTGAGGTGGGTGGGGCTGGAGAGGGCTCGCACAGCAGCTGCCCTTTCAAGGACAACCTCTGCCAGAGCTATGGCTGACCCAAGGCCATGTTAGCAGGTGCAAGTGGAGGAGTGGGGAATCAAACCCGGTTCTCCCAGATAAGAGTCCACACACTTAACCACTACACCAAACTGGCTCGAGAACCATGATATCAATAAACTAGCTGCTTTGTTATCAACAAGGACTCATTATTGAATCTGCCGACTTGACACAGATGGCAGAGGTCAGTTCTCCTGGAGAAAATGGGTGCTTTCAAGAACAGACTCTATGTGGGCTGGTGGAGGTGATCTGGGATTACACCACCTTTAGGTGGTGGCTGAAGATCCCCTGGCATTACATTCATCTCCACATTACAGAGATTAGCGCCCTTGGAGAAAATGGACATTTTGGAAGATGGACTCTATAGCATTGTATCCAACTGATCTCAGCCAGTTTGGTGCAGCGGTTAAGTGCACAGACTCTTATCTGGGAAACCCGGCTTCGATCCCCCACTCCTCCACTTGCAGCTGCTGGAATGGCCTTGGGTCAGCCATCGCTCTGGCAGAATTGTCCTTGAAAGAGCAGCATCTGGGAGAGCTCTCTCAGCCCTACGTAACTCACAGGGTGTCTGTTGTGGAGGGGGGAAGGTAAAGGAGATTGTGAGCCACTCTGAGATTCAGAGTGGAGGGCAGGATATAAATCCAATATCGTCATCACCACCACCACCTTCTCTCTTCAAGCTCCACCCCCAAATATAAAGGTATTTTCCCACCTGGAGCTGGTAACCCTATGGTATTATATTCCACTGAGGTCCCTCCTATTCCAAACTCTGCCCTCTCCAACCCCACACTGGCCTCATGTTTAATTTTGTTTCAACAGGCTAACATAGCTTTTCCCTCTGAAGAGAAGTGCATCCAGTCTATGGTGGGGGGGCGGGGGGGGATTAAAATTATACTGAAACGTTTCCTTTCTATGCTATGCCTAACATATTTCTTACTTAGACCTTCAAGATATGCAACACGGAGCGTGCTCACAAATGGAGGACCTTGCGGAAGCAACAGCATGACGAAGTGAACAGAAGGTGACTAAAAGCCGGCCTGCAAATGACAAATTACTGCCCGGCCGACCATCTTTGTTCTCTTTAATTGCAGCAACAGGCTGGGGCACTTTTGAAAACATTCCAGAAGGCAGCAACGAAATTCAAAAACACATTACCACTCAGTGTGTGCGTTTTGTGTTTGTGTGTGTGTGTGCGTGTGCGTGGAGTGGGAGAACTCACCAAATTTGGATAATATTTTAAAAAATCATCTGGTAGTAGGGTTGCCAAGTCGCCAGTGTCCCTCAGCGGGGGACTTTCGTGCATGTGCTTTGCATGCGTGCGACGCAACATGATGACATCAACTGAAAGTGACGTCATCACAATGCCGGTGTGCGCGACGGCTGCTCTAGGTGTTTCCGGGAAAACTCTATGTTTTTCCCAGACGCTGTAGCCATTTTGGAGGTAAAAACTCTATAGTACCTATTGTACCGTATCCCTCCCAAATGGCTAGAGCGTCATGAAAAACCATATAGAGTTTTCCCAGAAATGCCTAGAGTGGCCGCCGTACAACATTGCCAGCGCAACAACATCACTTCCAGGTGGGCCAGCGGGTTGGGAACCTCCCGGGCAGGGGAACCGGGGGGGTGGCAGCCCTATCTGGTAGTATTGCCAACATATTGTTGTTAGCCGCCCTGAGCCGCCTAGGCGGGGAGGGCGGGATATAAATGTAAATATAAATAAATAAATAAATAAACATCCAGAGGGTGGCTGGAGATCTCCCAGTATTACAGTTCATCTACAGCAGGGGTGTCAAACATGCAGCCCAGGGGCCAAATCAGGCCTTCGGAGGGCTCCTATCAGGCCCCCGAGCAACTGGCTGTCATCTGCTTCCTTCTCCCTCTCTCTTGCTTCCTTCTGCATCCCATGCCCTCTTCACACCTTCTTCCACGTCCTTGTGGTTCCTCTTCCACCCTTGACTCCATCACCATCTCAAGTGTCTCAAATCTATTCTTGAGTTCTTGTTTTGCAAGGTTTGCTCAATTGCACAGGAACTACAGAGCAAAACCTCTATTTTCTCCATTGGCTGATGCTCCTCCCTAGGGGAGGAAGGGGAGAGGAATAGCTTGCTTCGCCAGGCTCTCTCAGTCACACAGCAGAGCTATTGAGCCAAGCCTCTCTTCCTTCTATTGGCTGAGGCTCCTCTCCCCCAGCCCCCTGGTGAAGGAAGAAAAGAGCCAGAACTTCCTTTGCCCAGTACCCTATCCTTTATTATTTCCAAATGGAGGGGAGGCATTTAAACTGCATGCAATCCTTTGAAATGTGATGGCCAGAACTCCCTTCGGAGTTCAGTTGTGCTTGTCACACCCTTGCTCCTGGCTCCACCCCAAAATGTCTCCTGGCTCCACCCTCAAAGTCCCCACATATTTTTGAGTCAGACTTGGCAACCCTGATCTATCTGTCTGTCTATCATCATCGTCGTCGTCCTCGTCTGATGCTGCCGTTAATCAGCATTTGCATCCCACCCTAGAGTGTTCAAAGTGTTTCATCTACTTATCAATTCCTATTGCCATCGCTCTAAGGCAGGTGAGTCATCTTCCTCGTTGCAGGGTGGAAACGGAGTGATTTGCCAGTTGCCACAGCCGTCAATTTGCAAGACGTTTATGAGATGCAACGTTGTTTCTGTGGCCTTTGGCAAAACATCCCCTTGTTGGGGCAGCCAGAGGAAAAAATGGGGGTGGGGGGTGGGGAAGAGAGGATGGCACAGAGGCAGAGATCCCAATTGCAGGTGAGCAGCACAGAATCAGCGCTGCTCCCTCTTCCCAGGTCTCCTCCCAAAATGTTCACGGCCGTTGCCAGGACAGGGCCGGCAACCCTAGTTGGTAACAAGGCTTGTTACCAGGTCCAGATTGGGAAATACCTGGAGATTTGGGGGGATGGAGCCTGAAAGGGGCAGGGGGAGGAGAGGGGCTTCAATGTAGTACAATTACGGTTGCCAGGTCTGTGTTGGAAAATACCTCAGAATTTTGGGGGTGGATCCAGGAGACACTGGGGTTTGGGGAGGGGCCTCAGCATGGTACAATGCCATACAGTCCACCCTTCAAAACAGCTATTTTCTCCAGGGGAACAGATCTCTGCCAGCTGGAAATAAGTAGTAAAAGCGGGAGATATCCAGGCCCCACCTGGAGGCTGGCAACCCTTGATGCAATGCCTTAGAGTCCACCTTGTAAAGAAGAAGAAGACTGCAGATTTATACCCCGACCTTCTCTCTGAATCAGAGTCTAAGAGCTTACAATCACCTTTATCTCCTTCCCCCACAACAGACACCCTGTGAGGTGGGTGGGGCTGAGAGAGCTCTCCCAGAAGCTGCCATTCAAGGACAACTCTTACGAGAGCTATGGCTAACCCAAGGCCATGCCAGCAGCTGCAAGTGGAGGAGTGGGGAATCAAACCCAGTTCTCACAGATAAGAGTCCACGCACTTAACCACTACACCACGCACTTAACTACTACACCAAACCAAACTGTGGTGGCAGGAGCCGACAGAAAAAGCAAAGATGCTTGGCAAACTTAGTCACAAAGTACACTGGGTAGACCCAGACCGGTCCCCTGGGGTTTTGCGAGAACAAAAATGGAAATTACAGCTGTACGCACATTTGGGAAGGAGGGCAGGATGCCAATGGGTTAAAATAAAATGTTAATAATAAAATCAAATCTGGCAGGGACAAAGAAAAAAGATCAACAGGCTCTAATTTAAATGAACACTTGCCTGAAATTGGTGGGGTGTGTGTGTGTTCTACTCAGCCCTAATTTTAATACAAATTAATTGTGCAAGCTTGATTCTTTTTCTTGAAGCATCTTTAATGAGACAAGAGGGGAGGAGAGCCACGACTGGATCTGCCGCATGCTGCGTGTGTGTTCCAGGTCAAAGCACCTGCAAGGAGAAGTGATCTGACCTGAAGCTCGTTTTTCCCACGGGCTAGGGTTGCCAATCCCCAGGTGGGGGCAGGGGATCTCCCGGTTTGGAGGCCTTCCCCCCGCTTCAGGGGGAGGGAAATGTCTGCTGGGCACTTCATTATTTCCTGTGGAGACTAGGGTTCCCAATCCCCCCGCTTTAGCGGGAGACTTCTGGGTTCCCAGCTTAATCTCCCGGTCTTCAAAAATTGAGAAGCCGGGGGGGGGGGTGGAGGGGGGGAGAACATACCTATAGAGCTCCTGTTGTAGAGCTCCTGAGCAGTTTGTAAAATCCCTGTCCCTTTAAGGCTGGGCAGGAAGGAGGAAACAGGAAGGGCTTCGGAGAACGGCCCCTCCCTTCTTTGCTTTCGTTTTCTCAGCAGGCACAGTTCTCCGGAAGAAGACCAAGTAAGTATTTGTGTGTGTGTGTGTGAGAGAGGGAGGGAGATTCCTTGGTATGGAGGCCCTCCCTCCCTTTAGAAAGTGTGTGGGGGGGGAGGGAAATGTCTACTGGGCACTCTATTATTCCCTATGGAGAATGATTCCCATAGGGAATAATAGGGAATTGATCCGTGGGTATTGGGGGCCCTGGGGGGGCTATTTTTTGAGGTAGAGGCACCAGATTTTTAGTATAGCATCTAGTGCCTCTCCCCAAAATACCCCCCAAGTTTCAAAACGATTGGACCAGAGGGTCCAATTCTATGAGCCCCAAAAGATGGTGCCCCTATCCTTAATTATTTCCTATGGAAGAAAGGCATTTGAAAAGGTGTGCTGCCCCTTTAAATGTGATGGCCAGAACTCCCTTGGAGTTCAATTATGCTTGTCACACCCTTGTTCCTGGCTCCACCCCCAGTGTCTTCTGGCTCCACCCCCAAAGTCTCCTGGCTCCGCCCCCAAAGTCCCCAGATTTTTCTTTAATTGGACTTGGCAACCCTAGTGGAGACTGATTCCCATAGGGTATAATTGAGAATTGATCTGTGGGTATCTAGTGCTCTGAGGGGGAAACTAGGGGTTTTTTAGATAGAGGCACCAAATTTTCAGCACAGCATCCAGTGCCTCTCCCCAAAAGACCCTCCAAGTTTCAAAAAAATTGGACCAGGGGGTCCAATTCTATGAGCCCCAAAATAAGGTGCCCCTCTCCTTCATTATTTCCAGTGGAGGGAAGGCATTTAAAAGTTCAATTATACTTGTCCCACCCTGGCTCCTGGCTCCACCCCCAAAGTCCCCCGATATTTCTTGAATTGGACCTGGCAACCCTACCCTGTGCCCTGCTTATTTGTGTGTGTGTGGTGGGGGGTGTAATATGAGTGTGGGTAGGACTTATAGACTGGAAAAACTGAACTTCCTTTCACCTTCACCAAGATGTCAGTTGGATCTGGGATCTTCTCTCCCCACACCTATCGTGATCCTAGGTCTAGTGGGGCCTACAGGCTTTAAGGAAGCCTGTATTAGAGTAGCAACCACACCTGCATTTCCCAGGATCCCTTCTGTCTCTCTGGGTGGGCAAACGTTTTGCAGGGAAAATTTCCCCAGTGGAGACCAGAGTGGTGGGACCTGGAAGGCAGGAAATAAAAGGCCTAGCTGGAGAGGGGGAAGTGTTCTCTCTGGAACGCTGAGCTGGGAAGAGGCTGCAGCAGGAGAGTTCCCGCATCCTAAGAGTGGTGAGTAAGTTGGAATCAGAAGGAAGGGAACGTATAGTTAGTCACGTCAGGATGTTTATTTTCTTTGTAGCACCTTTACTGTTTTGTTTTCACTTTCACTGTTGTACTAATAATTTAAAACCACTTGTTCTTGAGCACTTACAATGAACTTGTTATTGTTATTCTGTCTGGGTCCTCACATCTCTTCAGTAACAGATAGAAGGGGTTTGTTAAGAAAGAAGGCACAGGGGTTGGGTGGGTGTTCTGGGCCCTCCAAAACTGACCTATATCAGAGTGGTGGCAGCCAGTAGAGGCCCTCCCTTTTCTCCTGCTTGTGACACCACCCAATGACTACAGAAGAAGAAGACGACGAAGATGACGACATTGGATTTATATTCCGCCCTCCACCCTGAATCTCAGAGTCTCAGAGCGGCTCACAATCTCCTTTATCTTCCTCTCCCACAACAGACACCCTTTGAGGTGGGTGGGGCTGAGAGGGCTCTTCACAGGAGCTGCCCTTTCAAGATCAACCTCTGCCAGAGCTATGACTGACCCCAGGCCATTCCAGCAGGTGCAAGTGGAGGAGTGGGGAATCAAACCCGGTTCTCCCAGATAAGAGTCCGCAAACTTAACCACTACACCAAACAGCAGGAAACCAATTCATGGATCTTACCCAGGTATGGCCTGAATCACATTATCTGTCTCCTTATACCAAACCATCAGCCAGGCTAAAATCTTGCACATCTTCTATCTCTAGCGGTCCCCACCCCCCACCCCCCGGTCTGCAGTAGAACAGCTGAATTTGAATCCAGGACCGTATCAGAAACCAACAATAAGATTATCAGGGTAGAAGTTTGCAAGAGTCAAAGCTGCCTTCGTCAGTTACAAACCGGAATGGAAGTCCTCAGATCCCTCTCCAATGCAGCTGATTACATTTTGCTTTGGACCTTTGCATGCAAACTCCCTTCTTTACATCACTTTCAGACTGGGATAGAAGGAGTCAGGGATTTCCATAGCTGACAATGGGGAGCTTCAACTCTGGAAAGTTCATGCCCCACAAAAAATCTTGTTATTCCTTCAGATGCTACTGGACTCGCTATTCCAGGTTGTGTATACTCTGATCAAGTCAAGCTCTGTGACCTGCAGTATATTTAAATATTAAACAGTTTTGCATACAGCTTATACATTTTGCATGAGATTGCCAGCTTTGATTTGGGAAATACCTGGAGATTTTGGGGTGAAACCAGGAAAGGCTGGGATTTGGGGAAGGGCGGGCCTTCCAAAGCGGCCATTTTCTCCATCAGAAATGACCTTAGACATCTGGAGATCGGTTGTAATAGGGTAGGGCTGCCAACTCCATTTGCTGTTGCAGCGGGAGACTGTTCTCTCTCTTGCCGTCCCTGGTGTGATGATGTCACCCAGAAGTGACTTTATCATGCTGGGGACATCACACCAGGGACGCTCTAGGATGCACAATAAAACTCTGTGGTGCCATAGAGTTCTTACTGCAAGTCCTAGAGCGTCCCTGGCATGATAACGTCACTTCTGGGTGATGCCATTGCAGCGGGGATGGTGTGCAGCAACAGGACTCTTTGGGGGCAGGGATTCCCCCGACGGCTTGCTCCCTGCCAGCGGGTTGGGGCTCTCCAGACCAGGGGATCCCCTGCCCCCAGCAGGGGCTTGGTAGCCCTATAATAGGGGGAGATCTCTAGGTCCAACCTAGAGAGTTGCAAATCTAGAACATATTCAGCTGGTGAAGGAGGGGAGAAGGAAAGCCCAGTTTAAGGCCCTATAACCCTGCCCCGTAGAAATCAACCTCAACCTCCCACATCCTCTAAGGTTTCATCTAGCATTTCCCACAAGTTTGGCATTCACGCGCTTCACTTCACTTTGATGCATATACGCTGCCCTGTGGGCCCGGCATGAAACAAATCACAGAACGTGCATAGCCCTATAGATATTTGAATGCCTGCAGTTGAAATGCCTTAAAGTCCTTAAAGAGATGGGAGTACCAGACCACCTCACATGTCTCCTGAGAAACCTGTATAAGGGTCAAGAAGCAACTGTCAGAATGGGATGTGGAACAACTGATTGGTTTAGAACTGGAAAAGGAGTTCGACAAGGATGTATATTGTCACCCTGCTTATTTAATTTATATGCAGAGTATATCATGCGGAATGCTGGCCTGGATGAAGATTGCCAGGAAAAACATCAACAAACTCAGATATGCAGATGATACCACTCTAATGGCAGAAAGTGAAGAGGACCTAAATAACCTCTTGTTGAGGATGAAAGAGGAGAGCACAAAATTAAGCTTGAAACTCAACATCAAAAAAACTAAGATCATGGCATCCGGCCCCATCACACCTTGGCAAATAGAAGGGGAAGACATGGAAGTAGTGACAGACTTCACATTTCTGGGATCCAAGATCACTGCAGATGGCGACTGTAGCCATTACATTAAAAGACGTTGCTCCATGGGAGGACGGCTATGGCAAACCTAGGCAGTATAATAAAAAGCAGAGACAAAAGTCCATATAGTCAAAGCAATGGTATTTCCAATAGTAATGAATGGCTGTGAGAGATGGACCGTAAGGAAGGCCGAGTGCAGAAGAATAGATGCTTTCGAGCTGTGGTGCTGGAGAAGACTCTTGAGAGTCCCTTGGACTGCAAGAAGATCCAATCAGTCAGTCCTCAGGGAAATCAACCCTGACTGTTCCCTGGAAGGTCAGATGCTGAAGCTGAAGCTCAAATACTTTGGTCACCCAATAAGAAGGGAGCACTCCCTGGAGAAGACTCTTGAGAGTCCCTTGGACTGCAAGAAGATCCAATCAGTCAGTCCTCAGGGAAATCAACCCAGACTGTTCCCTGGAAGGTCAGATGCTGAAGCTGAAGCTCAAATACTTTGGCCACCCAATGAGAAGGGAGCACTCCCTGGAGAAGACCCTGATGCTGGGAAAGACAGAAGGCCAAAGAAGAAGGTGGCAGTAAAAGATGAGATGGCTGGACAGCGTTACTGATGTAACTAACACGAATTTGAGCAGGCTTCGGAGAATGGTGGAAGACAGGAGGGCCTGGCGGGACTTTGTCCACGCGGTCACAAAGAGCTGACCTCGACTGTGCGACTGAACAACAACAACTTGAAATGCAGTGGAAAAGATCCTTCAGAGAGTTTTCAAGAGGAGGTTTTCTCTCCCCCCACCCGTTGTGCTGTTTTAGGTCTTGCGTTGTCCGTCCCTTCGCCGGATTGTTTGGGTCAGCACAAGGAAAGCGCCAAGTGCCAGCATCGAAGAGTTAACTAATATTTCCATGAGCTGGCAAACGTTCAGTCAAAACCTGGCCCACTGCCTGTTGTTTACTGAAGCTAAGGCTGAAGCATCTGCACCATTACCAAAAGCATATTGTAAAAGGCAACACATGCAAATTAAGCCTCTTGAGCTATGAGTAAATTGCTGGGAAAATTTATAACTCATTTAATAAAACCTGAAGTAAATACATTGCCTTGGCTCCTAGGGAAACACAAAACATTTCCCATGATTCTCTCTTCCTCACCAATGGAGAGAAAAAAAGCCACCCTTCTAGCCAGACTGTTACAATATTGAATTTGCTATTAAAACTAGTTTTGTTGGAAAGAATTATTCCTGCAATTGTATATTATTACAGACTGTATATTTGATTTCATTTAACTTTGTATGTTTATGGAAATTCAATATATCTGCCCAGGGCCCGCGAAAGAAAGATCATTCGAAACAGCAAACGTGTGATTTATTTCCCTTAACTATGGTTAAGTGTTACACCTGAATATTTAAACCATGTTTAACAATTAGAGGCAAACCAGGATCCAAAATAATAGTTTGAGCTATATCACCTTTATATGGGGCTGCCAGGTGGGAGGTTGGGATTTTTTTTGAAAATTAAAAAGAAAAATCGGAAAAAACGAGAAAGAAAAATAAAGCCGTGTCTAAAGTTAACCCCCCTGTGCAAGCCCCAGTCGTTTTTGACTCTGGGGTGACTTTGCTTTCACAACGTTTTTATGGCAGACTTTTGACGGGGTGGTTTGCCATTGCCTTCCCCAGTCATCTATACTTCCCCCGCAGCAAGCTGGGTACTTGTTTTACCGACCTCGGAAAGACGGAAGGCTGAGTCAACCTCGAGCCAGCTACCTGAACCCAGATTCCACCAGGATCGAACTCAGGTTGTGAGCAGAGCTTGGACTGCAGTACTGCAGCTTATCACTCTGCACCACGAGGCTCTTAAAGCCATGTCTACTTACATATTATTACAGCTTATCAGAAGTGAAAAGGCTTGCTTTAGCAATCACTGGAAACTCTATGATAAAAGCAGAAGTCCTTGCCAGTCACAGAGTTTACACCTGTTTCTAGAGCTAGCATTTGTCACTTCTGGGTAGCTCTAGGAATCACCAGAACTCTGTGGGAAGAACTTCCTGTAAGTGGATGAGGCCTTTTTTTTTTTTTTAATTGTCTCATTGCTGCTTCCATCAGCAGCAGGCAACAAGGGCTGAGAATCCCCCACGCCCACCTGGAGTTTTGCATGCCCAAAATACATCATTAAGGCAATTTTCCCTGCATTTCCTGACCATTTGACTGGAAGTGAGTCTCTTACTGCCTATGCACACCCTCTGGAAGTGAGGCTTAGCTCAGCCTCTAAGAAATTGTTTCACCTAACATTGGGAATCTAAATCAGGGTTAAGGTAAAAAGCTTGCGTGGCTGTAACCAGAGGCGTCACTAGGGTGGGTTGCACCCTGGGGTGTAACTGATTCAAGTCACCCCCCCCCATTGGGCATCACCCCTTTCAGAGGGCTGCGTCATCCCCTCCGCACACAACCCCTCTCGGCTCCCGGGGTTCCTGTTTGGCCCGGCAGGCCCCAGGGGCGCGCCACACACAATCAGAGGATATACCGACCGGAAATGCAGCTGCGGCCCGAGAGGCACGGCCGGCTTCCCAGCATTCACACCTCTATGCCAGGCTGCGCTGGCGGGGGTGCGCCGGGCCTCAGGACGGATATCCAGCGGAGGCTTCCAAAGGCACACAGAAGCCCCGCCCCCTGCCAAAAGCGCGCTAGTTTGCCCGCTCTCTCCTCCGGAGGAGGGGAAATCTCCCCAGCAGCCACGCCGCGATGCGGCGGGCTGCTGGAGGCTCCGTTGTCCAGGGCCAGCCCCTCCTGGGACAATGAGAATGCTCTGAGGGAGGGCCGATGGCCCCCTTGGCCCCACCCTAGTGACGCCGCTGGCTGTAACCATGGTTAATTGTTGCCAATAGCCAGGCCTCATTTTGAGCAGGAGCTCACAGGAGCGGAGCTCTGGAACCTCTACATTTTATTGTGCTCTTTCTTTCTTATCCCCTCTCCCCAAAAAAGAGAAATACTTGCTTCTGGGCTCCCTTGTTCAAACCCCCTGTGAGAATTTTGCGGAACTCTAAAATTTGGCAAACATTAAGAACATAAGAGAAGCCATGTTGGATCAGGCCAATGGCCCATCCAGTCCAACACTCTGTGTCACACAGTGGCCAAAATATTGTGTGTGTATATATATACACATGTATACACACTGTGTCTAATAACCACCAATGGACCTCTGCTCCATATTTTTATCTAACCCCCTCTTGAAGCTGGCTATGCTTGTAGCCGCCACCACCTCCTGTGGCAATGAATTCTACATGTTAATCAGATTTAAAGGCTGGCCAATGAACACATACAATCCTCAAATTCAAAACGGTGTACATTTCATGATTAACACTAACTGTAGAATCTGGAGACTATGTTTTCAATTGTTTGCATAATTCATAATACACAAAATGTAGACTTACATTTAAACAAAAACAAGGAAATTGTGCCTCAAATTTGTCTTTAAACAATGTCCTTGTTATTGAAATCCTGCTCTTAGAGAGGCGATACATTGCCACCCAAGTCCAAAAGATACGATAGAAGAAGACCATAGATTTATACCCTGCCCTTCTCTCTGAATCAGAGTCACAGAGCGGCTTATAATCTCCCTTGCCTTCCTCCCCAGCAACAAACACCCTTTTGAGGTAGGTAGGGCTGAGAGAACTCTGACAGAAGCTGCCCTTTCGAGGACAACGCTTGCGAGAGCTACGGCTGACCCAAAGCTATTCCAGCAGCTGCAAGTGGAGGAGTGGAGAATCAAACCGGTTCTACCAGATAAGAGTCTGCACACTTAACCACTACACTACTACACCAAACTGGCTCACACTGACCCAAACAATAACGTGGGACAGGATTTCCAAAGTTGCCAAGAAAAATCAATGAATTCTTCTATGCACACAAAGCAACAAAGGGCACGATCCAGCCAAAATCAAACACTTCCAAGTCGCACCGTTGGCAATGAGTAGGGGCTTGTTCACGCACAGTTTCTGCATAACTGAAAACATTCTGCAAACACGACGAACACAGGCATCATACAGAGACACAGATCTGAAAGCTACATCTTCTGGTAAAAAGCCCACTATACACTTGGGCTCACCAGCACACGCACAGAACAGTCACTAAGGGCATACTTCAATTTCTCCTACAGAAATCTATGGCACCTAAAAGCCCACAACATTCAAATGTCAACAAACATATACGAGGCACTGCACTCATAGCACTGTCTTGTGTGTAGATGTGTTTACTCAACACAGTCTGAGAAGGCAATTCATCTGAGATACAATTAAAGCCATGGGCCATTTCTCAACAAAAGTTCGACACGTAGTAATAAAATTTGAAAATTATTATTTAAGACCTACCATTTGAGCGCTCTTTCCCTTTTTTTTCATTTTTGTTGCCATCCGTCAGAGCCATTGGAGTCCTGTGACGGATGTACACTGACTGACAGCAGAAAGAAAAATCCCGAGGTGTGAGTGGAATGACAGAGCTGTCACCGTTGCCTCAAAAATGAAAAAGAATAGATGATACTTTTTTTGGGGGGGGGTGGTGAAGAGACAGTCATAGAAAGCCTTGATGTCCTGTTAGCACAAGTGTTCAACTCCCTTCATGGCCTATCTAGAAGAGCCAGTTGACATGGATAAAGGGAAGCCAATTTCTACAGCATAAAGATGCAAAATGTAAGAAAAGCTGCACTGCTAACATCCTTTGGAAATGAGGAGAGAGACTGCAGATTAGGGGCCTGGGAGTGTACATTTTTACACAGCTGTGGAATCAGCAGATTGGAAGGAGACTGGGGATTGCAGTACAGAACTAAATTAGGAAGCAAGACTAGTAGCCTGAGAGAGCGCCAGTTTGGTGTAGTGATCGAGTGAGTGGACTCTTATCTGGGAGAACCGGGTTTGATTCCCCACTCCTCCACTTGCAGCTGCTGGAATGGCCTTGGGTCAGCTGTAGCTCTCACAGAGTTCTCCTTGAAAGGGCAGCTGCTGGGAGAGCTCTCTCAACCCCACCTACCTCACAGGGTGTCTGTTGGGGGGGGGGAGGGAGGTAAAAGGAGATTGTGGCTGCTCTGAGACTCTGAGAGTCAGATTACAGGCCGGGATATAAATCCAATATCCAAAAGAGCATCTCAGACTGAGAAGCCAAAAAACAGACAGCCACTTTATACCAGGCTGCCCAGAAGAGAGCTTAGGAGAACAAAATCACAGCCACCAGACCTTCAGGGTTTGTTGGATACGTCCCACTCGCAGCCCACTTTCTCCACTTTCTCCACCACCACTTAGTGGTGAGACAGGAGGCAAAACCAGGGCACTTGTCATCGCTTCATTGGGGTGATATGCAGTGGTATCAAACCCATTTGTTTCGAGGCTCAGATCTGACCTAAATGAGACCTTGTAGCCCTGGATCAAGTGTGTCATCAAATGCAATGCCCGGTAGCTGAGATAAAAAGTTCATAAAGGACACGACTTCCTGTTTGGCTGGAAGACAGTCTGCAGCTCCCTAACAGAGGGGGATTTTATTGTCACTGTTCAGGGTATTAAAGACCCCTGATAAGGTCTATGCTCATTAACCCTAGGCAAGGGTTAACCCAAGACGACCTATCTTCCTTTAATGCTGTTGATATCGAACTGGAGCAGTCAGGGAGCTGACTCCTTCATTTCTTGATGCCCGGCAATGGAATGTCAACCATCGTCTGCAGTGACTCTAAAGTGACTTCGGTCACTTAAGGCTGTCGGAATCCAAGCACTCTAGAAGGACTGATTTTAATTGCAAGAAAATAGCAGCCGGGGGAGTTGAGAACATCTAAAAGGTAGACTCATCATTCTTATCTTCACTCTGAGAGACTTTGAATATAGTTTAAACACTGAGTGGATTAATAACAGACGAAGGCAAAGCATAATTGAATGGGAAAAAAAAACTTTTACCTTGTTAAGCTGAGCTCTGTGGCTTTGGATGTGAACAACAGCAAAAAAAAAAAAACCCTTCAAGATAAGAGTGAAAGTTGGCAATGGGAGGCTGGTGACGCAGAAGAAAGAAAAGAGAGTTGCCGTGTATATATGCCCATAAACTGCAGAACCTAGAATGAACTGAGCTGAGTGGGGGCATAGCAGGAAAAGAATTCAGCTTGTGAAAACTGAACGCCGTAAAAACAATTGCCTTCAAAGATATTTTGGAGAAAAGACATATTGTTGTGAATTTTTGTGGTTGCGGTTTCTTCATGCAGCTCAAAAAACTGCGAGACTAGACACGAGATCAGTCTAAGCTGTGACAGGAAGTGAAACTAAAAGGGGCTGGACAATAAATCAGAGCCTATAAGGACAACAAGAGCTGTGACATCCGACCTTTGAACTAGGAAGGAATTGAGTCCAAGACTCAGATCAAGAAAGACGAAGAGAGACCTCTCTAGGCTGGAACTGTACCATAGAGAAATAACGATTGCCATTTTAAAAGGGAGAAAAACTGTCAAAATTGTTAAAATTCAATATCTTTGCTCAGGAAGAAGGGAGAAAAACGAAACTAGTCTCATCTGAAAGAACTGGCTCTAAGCTATTGGATTGGATGCTAAATTTTATGTGGGGATTTTTTTAAGGTTTGGTGATTTTTTATATGTCAGTAGAAAGAACAACACGTGCAAGAGCCCAATCATTTGACAAGATGCAGTCTCAATTTGACGCTCTGGAGGCAAAAATGTTAAAAGCTATGGACAAATTGCATTTGGCAATAAAAAAAGATATTAAAAAAGAAGTTGGAGACCTTAAGAAGGAGATAGAGAATTTTAAGGAAGAGACTCAAAATAAAGTGAAAGAGGTAGAGATGAAAGTGGATACACAGGCCTCTGCCTTGCTAAAAATTCAAGAAAAGGTCATAATACACGACTGTAAGTTGCTGGAGTCACAAGTGCGTCTAAGAGGGGTACCTGAAAAAGAAGATACAGACTTAAAAGGCTATATGGTGGATATCATCACTGAGTACATAGAAGAAGACCCTGACAGATTTAAGAGTATGTTGGAGGGTGCCTACAGAGTCAACTCAGTTTATGCGAAAAATAAAGGTCTGCCAAGAGACATCGTCATAAGATTAAGATCAAAAGAGGTGGCAGAGAAAATTTTGAGGAAAGGGTACCAAAAAGCCTGGGCAATAGAAGGGAGCAGAGTTAAAATAATGAAAGAGCTACCAAGAGAAGTGATCAGCGATAGGAAAAAGTACAAGAAGCTAACCGATCAGTTGCGTGCAGAGGGCACAAGATATAGATGGATAATACCAGAGGGTCTTGGATTTGAACAAAATGGCAAAAGGATTACAATAAGAAGCGAACAAGAGATGCATAGCTTTTTTGAAGAAAATAAAGAACCAACATCATAATGGAGTACAAATTACTATCTTGGAATATAAATGGACTAAATTCACCACAGAAAAGAAGGAGAACATTTCATTGGATTAAAAAGCAAAAATGTAATATAATTTGTTTACAGGAAGTTCATATACAACGCAAGGACAGTAAATTTTTGTGGAATAGAAATTTGGGGTTGGAATTTTTTTCACTAGCAGAGCAAAAGAAAAGAGGGGTGGTTTTTTACATTAAAGAACAACTTGACCCAAAATTAATCTTTAAAGACAAAGAAGGAAGATATATTGCTGTTGAGGTGACGATAGAGGCGAAAAAAACGTTACTACTAGGACTCTATGCACCCAATGGAGCGAAAGACAAATTCTTTAAAGACATAAATAGACAAATGGACGAAGAGACTTATGACCAGGTATTGATGATGGGCGATTTTAATGGGACAATACAAAACAACCTTGACAGATCAAGTCCAAAGAAGAATGATAAAGAAGGGAAGCTGCCCAATTCTTTTTTTGAGTTGATTAAACAGGAAAATCTAAAAGTTCATAAAGGACACAAACACAATTAAAGCTTTTTTAAAAACTTAAAATAAAACATGCTTTAAGATTAGCACTCTTGCAATTTTTTGTTTATTTATTGTTGCCTTCCTCCCCTTCCACCCCTGACATCTCTCGCTCTGAACCAAAATCTGGAGACAAGGTCTGTGCTGTACTGTGTATGGTATTCAGGTGTTGTTAGGGCTGCCAAGTCCAATTTAAGAAATATCTGGGGACTTTGGGGGTGGAGCCAGGAGACATTAGGGGTGGAGCCGAGATCAAGGCTGTGACAAGCATAATTGAACTCCAAAGGGAGTTCCGGCCATCACATTTAAAGGGACGGCACACCTTTTCAATGCCTTCCTTCCATAGGAAATAATGAAGGATAGGGGCACCTTCTTTTGGGGCTCATAGAATTGGACCCCCTGGTCCAATCTTTTTGAAATTTGGGAGGTATTTTGGGGAGAGTCACTAGATGCTATACTGAAAATTTGGTGCCTCTACGCCCCAAAAAAGCCCCCCCCAGAGCCCCAGATACCCGCGGATCAATTATCCATGATTTTCTATGGGAATAAATCTCCATAGGGAATAACAGAGTTCCCAGCAGACATTTCCCTCCCCTCCCCCCGCTTTCTGATGACCCTGAAGCGGGGGGAGGGTCTCCAAACTGGGGGATCCCCTGCCCCCATCTGGGGATTGGCAACCCTAGGTGTTGTTCAGGTGTGTATCTGTAAGTTTCAAGCCTACTTTTGATTAATTGACATTCATTAGAGAAATCTCATGGTCAATGCTTTGAGTCTATGACCCAGAGGAAAACGTGAAATGGCTGGGCATTGCTAGCTTTGTATGTAAGGCACCATGACACAGACTGAAGGATATGTGTTTCTCTACAAAACTATAGTCTTCCCCAGATAAATAACTATAACTCCTATGACGCAGTGCAAGAACAGAGAGGCAGCCATATATAGTGGCCAGTATCAGCCTACTTATATGGGAAGCCTAGGCCAAAATCCTCAGTCTACAAAGGAAATGTGCTGGATGAACTTTGTCTGGACACACACTCTCAGCCTAAGTCACCTCACTGGCTTGTTGTTATGCCTCGTCTAAATAGTTCACATTGTTTTCCTACTGAGAAAGACTGGATCATGAGGGCATCAATACAGATAAAAGTGGGAGGCAAACCCAGGTATCCAGGAGAGCCCTGGAATAATGAGCCAACAACTAACTAACTAACTAACTATCTAACTCACTCTAACTCTCTCTAACTCACTATCTAACTCACTCTAACTCTCTCTCTTTCTGTAGCAAGGCAAAAAATTCATACCTTGGCCTTAAGGTGATTTCTTTCAAAGGTGATTTCTTTCAATCTCCCCCATGTGATTGAGGGAACTGAGAAAAGGAAGACAATGGCAAACCACCTCTGAAGTCTCTTGTCTTGAAAACTGCATGAGAGGTTAACATAAATTAAATCAAAGGAGTTTCCAGCTCAACATTAGGAAGAACTTCCTGACTGCTAGAGCGGTTCCTCAGTGGAACAGGCTTCCTCCTTGGGAGGTGGTGGGCTCTCCTTCCTTGGAGGTTTTTCAACAGAGGCTAGATGGCCCTCTGACAGCAATGAGGATCCTGTGAATTTAGGGGGAGGGGTTTGTGAGTTTCCTGCATTGTGAAGGGGGTTGGACTAGATGACCCTGGAGATCTCTTCCAACTCTATGATTCTAAATTGGTTTAACTTGATGGCACTTTCCACCACCGCTGTAACCACATGCTTGTTATCGCCTGCTGTAAATCAAGCACACACCCCTAGACAAGGTTGTTGGTTTCTTTTACTGCTACAAACACATATTTGTCAACAGGAAATGGGACAAAAGAACAGAATGTGCATGCTATAGATAGGAAATGCTACATGCATCCACTGTCAACTCTTTTTAACAAAAGTGTATCTATGCCTCTTCAGAGGATGGTCAACACATCACTGTGGCATAGGCTTTTCATCCTAGAAAGCCCCGTGGTGCAGAGTGGTAAAGCTGCAGTACTGCAGTCCAAACTCTCTGCTCACGACCTGAGTTCGATCCTGGTGGAAGCTGGGTTCAGATAGCCGGCTCAAGGTTGGCTCAGCCTTCCATCTTCCGAGGTCAGTAGAATGAGTCCCCAGCTTGCTGGGGGGAAAGTGTAGATGACTGGGGCAGGCAATGGCAAACCAGCCCATAAAAAGTATGCCGTGAAAACATCTTGATGCAATGTCACCATAGAATTGGAAATGACTGGTGCTTGAACAGGGGACTACCTTTACCTTTTGGGGAAAGACGGTGGCTCAGTGGTGGAGTATCTGCTTGGTAAGCAGAAGGTCCCAGGTTCAATCCCCGGCATCTCCAACTAGAAAGGGTCCAGACAAATAGGCATGAAAAACCTCAGCTTGAGACCCTGGAGAGCCGCTGCCAGTCTGAGTAGACAAGACTGACTTGGATGGACTGAGGATCTGATTCAGTATAAGGCAGCTTCATATGTTCATCCAAGAACCGGTTAGAATGGTAGAAGTAACAACCAGAGCAGGATTGCCAATATTGGTTTAACAATTTCTTCCCCTTCTAAAGAGAACGCATTCAAAGGTTCCTTGTTGAGGATGAATTTTCTGAGAAACCATAAAAACGGCAGTCTTTCGCCTTCTCCCACAGGAGCAAAAGATCCCCCCCTGAGGAACCTTGTTAGTAAAAATAAAGCAACTGAAACCCAGTCATAGAAACTAAATGGGAATGTTAAAGCATAACAAATCCCCATTCAAGCATTTTCCACAGCAAACCTATGATAGATGTCTTTGCCTGGTCAGGAAACCCTTGTCACAGCATGCAAAAAATCTTGCTTTTTTTGTTAGGTCCCACCAATTTCTATGGGATCGCTGATTGATGTAACGCTAGGATTAGAAATACACAACATGAAATAACTTTCCCATAGAGGGGGGGGAAGGGAACTCCTTGATGAGATTGTTGAAAGAGCGATAAAAGCTTCCGTCAAGGACTCCACTTTAGTATCGGATTGTGGGAAACTTTCATTTAAACAGCCCAATGGAGTCCATTAGCCATCAATCTGCAGGCACTAAATAAACCCTTAACACCTCTTCTTAGAGACTGCAACGTAATCATCCAGCCAGAGCAGACTGACAAAAAGAGCTGTTCGAGATTGGAGAAAGTTTATGGGGGAAAGAAGGAAATTTCCTCCCAACATCTGCCCACTGTAAAACCGTGCAATTTTATTTCTTCAATGGCCAGTTTAGTAAATGCAGCACAGAAACGCCGTCGCTTCAAAGGAACGAGACAACAGAGAGGGAAAGAAATGTTTGGGGGTCTATAATTTCAGAAGAATGATGGATCGGGGTTATTCCCCCAGATGTTGTTTAGAGTCCAAGGCATTCAAATGAATAGATCTCTATGGCATATTGAACAGAAAAGTGTTTTTTTTTAAAAAAATAAATAGAGCTTATGGCCATGCCCACTTTTCTGTGAACCAGTGCTAAATGGACTTTGGTCAAGCCAACAGTCAACCTTTTGGGCCTGTTTAGACATCATGTGGTTGTAAGTGCATTCACACAAAAATGCTGAGCATAAGTTTGATGACCATAATTGCAAAATTCGATATGATACATCAATATGCTAAAACTGGGTACAATGTGAGGTGGGCAGAAGTGTTTTTTTGGGGGGGCCAGTATACACTAGCTCAGGGGTGTCAAACTCGTTTGTTATGGGGGCTGGACATAAATGAGACCTTGTTGGGCCGGGCCATGTTGGACCAGGCCATGTCTCTACCTATTTCAGATCAGGTAGCAGAGATATAAACTTTGTAAAGGACACAGACAAACACAAAGATTTTTTTTTAAAAAACCCTTAAAATAAAACATTAGCTCTCATTGGTCTGAAAGGTGCTTTCTTTGTATCTCTCCCATGGGATCCAGGGAACTGGGCAAAGGAAGCTCTGGCTCTTTCCTGCCTTCCCCAGGGGACCAGGAGGGGGATGAGCCTCAGCCAATAGATGGAAGAGGGGCTTGGCTCATACTGTTTAACTGAGAGAGCCTGGCAAAGCAATCTATCCTTCCCCCCTCTTCCTCCCCAAGGGAGCAGCCTCAGCCAATGGACAAAATAGAGACTTTGCTCTGTAGCTCCTGTGTGATTGAGCAAGCCTTGCAAAGCAAGCTGAGATGCAGAAGGAAGCAAGAGAGGGGGAGAAGGAAGCAGATGACAGCCAGTGGCTCAGAGACCTGATAGGAGCTCTCCAGGGGCCTGATTTTGCCCATGTTTGCCCATGTTTGACACCCTTGCACTAGCTAATCTCTGGTGCCTACTGGCCGTCGTTATTGCTATAAAAAGCAGGATTAGGGGGAATAGTGAGCTGGTCTAGGAAGATACTTTTAAGCAATATACCTGGGATCAGTAAATTATGCTTTAAGAGATCCTAAATATGCATCTCGCTTTTCAATTTTAAGATATACTTGTGGTCTACCAGGACATGTAAAAGGTGAAGTTAGCCCCCTGTGCAAGCACCAGTCATTTCAGACTCTGGGGTGATGTCACATCACGACGTTTTCACAGCAGACTTTCTTACGGGGTGGTTTGCCATTGCCTTACAACAGGAAATGGGGGAGGGGTAAATACATTTCAGACCATCTGCTTAGGTTTGCTCTGCATACAGATCAAAAGTATCCTTGGTGTATGCATAGGACACAATGGGAGAAATGGTTTAAGTATCACCGAAAGTCGCACGGGGGCAGCTGATTTGAAGACAGACAAGCAGTCCTGTTGCAACAGAAGATACAACAATTACCCTTGACCCTGACGTGGAAACTTCAGCTAGTGCAGAACACTGCAGCACAGTTGTTATGGGGCTCCCCTCAATGGGAGCACATTGAATCAGTGCTGAAAGAACCGCACTGGCTACCTATTGTGTTCCAAGTCTGTTTCAAGGTGTCGGTATTGACCTTTAAAGTCCTATATAGTCAAGGGCCTGCCTATCTATGGAACCGCCTTTCTTCATATGTTCCCCAGAGAGCACTGCATTCAGAGACACAAAACCTACTGTCTATCCCTGGACTAAGGAATGGCAGACTGTGTTCTACACGGGCTAGGGCCTTCTCAGTGGCAGCACCAGTAGGGTTGCCGATCCCCAGGTGGGGGCAGGGGATCCCCCGGTTTGGAGGCTTTCCCCCCATTTCAGGGTCATCAGAAAGCGGGGGGGGGGGAGGGAAATGTCTGCTGGGCACTCCATTATTCCCTATAGAGGCCAATTCCCATAAGAAATAATGGAGAATTGATTTGCGGGTATCTGAGACTTTGGGAGGCTGTTTTTTGAGATAGAGGCACCAAATTTGTAGCATAGCATCCACTGCCTCTCCCCAAAATATCCCCCAAGTTTCAAAAATATTGGACTAAGGGATCCAATTTTATAAGCCCCTTTCCTATGAAAGGAAGGCGCTTAAAAAGGTGTGTAGTCCCTTTAAATGTGATGGCCAGAACTCCCTTCCATGTTCAACTGTGCTTGTCACACCCTTGCTCCTGGCTCCACCCCCAAAGTCTCCTGGCTCCATCCCCAAAGTCCCCAGATATTTCTTGACTTGGACTTGGCAACCCTAAACACCAGAAATGTGGAATGCCCTCCCGGAGGCCATAAGGGCCCTGCGGGATCTTTCTCAATTCCGCAGGGCCTGCAAAACTGAATTATTCCGACAGGCCTTCAACATCTAACCGGGAGAGGACTGCCACCCTACACTGCAGAGGAACTACGATTATTATAGGATCACTGCCGGAAGAAAGATCCCGCCTTTACTGAAGTTGAATAGCACCTTAAAATGTATTTTAAATTGTTTTTATCATTTTAAATTGTAATTGTAAATGCTTTTGAACTGACTGTTAGCCACCCTGAGTCTGTTTGCGGAGAGGGCGGGGTAATAGGTTAAAGTAATAAATAAATACATAATAAACAATGTGTGTGGAGTAGAATCCTGAATGGATGACTTAGGCCTCACATCTCTCTGGAGTTCTGAGTATTCACACACTTGCCCGAGATTGTCAACATTCAGTATGTGAACACTGACATTAATCTTCACTGTGATGCGTTGACTCATTCTACAAAAGAGCTACACAATATTAGAAACAATGGCGGGCTTGTTCGAATGATGGCCCTGCATGGTAGATAATTTACAGACCAGCTTTCAACTCTAAATACCCAAGGATGCCACTTATGTGACTGCAGCAGTAGTTAAAAGAACAGCTAGAAAACAAAAAGAAAGAACAATTATAAGTGAAAGCTAGGGTTGCCAATCCCCAGGTGGGGGCAGGGGATCCCCCGGTTTGGAGACCCTCCCCCCCGCTTCAGGGTCGTCAGAAAGCGGGGGGAGGGGAGGGAAATGTCTGCTGGGAACTCTATTATTCCCTATGTAGATTTATTCCCATAGAAAATTATGGAGAATTGATCCATGGGTATCTGGGGCTCTGGAGGGGCTGTTTTTTGGGGTAGAGGCACCAAATTTTCAGTATAGCATCTAGTGCCTCTTCCCAAAATACCCCCCAAGTTTCAAAAAGATTGGATCAGGGGGTCCAATTCTATGAGCCCCAAAAGAAGGTGTCCCTATCCTTCATTATTTCCTATGGAAGGAAGGAATTGAAAAGGTGCGCCGTCCCTTTAAATATGATGGCCAGAACTCTCTTTGGAGTTCAATTATGCTTGTCACAGCCTTGATCTTGGCTCCACCCCTAATGTCTCCTGGCTCCACCCCCAAATTCTCCTGGCTCCATCCCCAAAGTCCCCAGATATTTCTTGAATTGGACTTGGCAACCCTAGTGAAAGCTACTGCAAACCTGAAAGTGTAAATGCAAATAAATTAATATATTCAGGCGGGTAGCCATGTTGACTTGAAGCAACGGAGCAACGTTTGAGTTCAGTGGCACCTCGAAGGCCAACAAAGTTTAATGTTGGGTGTAAGCGGGGGTGGAATTCTAGGAGAAGCTCCTTTGCATATTAGGGCACACGCCCTTGATGTACCCAATCCGCCAAGAGCTTACAAGGCCCTTTTTGGAAGCTCTTGGGAGGACTGGCTACATCAGAGTTTTGTGGCCTAATATGCAAAGGAGCTCCTCCTAGAATTCCACCCCTGGGTATAAGCATTTATTCCTAGAATAAAACTGTTGTTCTTATAGATGCCACTGGTCTCAAACTTTGTTCAATAAATTAACAAGTAATAGCAAGAAAACAAAACATACTTTATTGGCAGAAAGAAATCTCTTAGTGCTTTGAAAGAAAAATAATAATTTGAGAAATACATTTATACAGATAAATGTACTGCTAATTAGTGACTGGTGACTGTAGCCATGAAATTAAAAGTTGTTTGCTCCTTGGGAAGACAGCTATGGCAGTATAATAAAAAGTAGAGACATCACCCTGCCAACAGAAGTCTGTATTGTCAAATCGATGGTATTCCCAGTAGTAATGTATGGCTGTGAGAGCTGGACCATAAGGAAGGCCGAGCACAGAAGAATAGATGCTTTCGAGCTGTGGTGCTGGAGAAGACTCTTGAGAGTCCCTTGGACTGCAAGAAAATCAGTCAGTCCTAAGGGAAATCAACCCTGACTGTTCCCTGGAAGGTCAGATGCTGAAGCTGAAGCTCAGATCCTTTGGCCACCCAATGAGAAGGGAGCACTCACTGGAGAAGACCCTGATGCTGAGAAAGACAGAAGGCAAAAGAAGAAGGGGATGGCAACAGATGACATGGCTGGACAGTGTTACTAATGTAACAAACACAAATTTGAGCAGACTTCGGAGGATGGTGGAAGACAGGAGAGCCTGGCATGACATGGTCCATGGGGTCGCAAAGAGTCGGACTCGACTGTGCGACTGAACAACAACATTGTGAATTAGCTCAACAAAACAACAAATTATCCTTCAGGTAACAATCAACCATTGGGGTAAAGTGTTAGCTAAAGTGCCACAAGCTATAGATGGCTTTTTGAAAATCACTGCAGCTTTTTGGAAGCATTGCAGCTGACAAAGAATTGAACCTTTAGTCATTTGGGATACTTCAATGGTCTCAAGGATAAAGATATGTCAACAGTGTTGCCCCAAACAGAGTTACACCCTGAAGTCAAATGGGCTTTAGAAAGTAACACTGTTTAGGAATGCTCTGTAAATGTTCCGGATGCCCTGGAGCCAGGCGCAAGGTCTGAAACCAACACAACTCTTGGCCCAGATTTTAGGTCCATTATTAGAACTCTGCACTTGTGTCCACACTATAAAGTATTTTCTAAACCGCAACTAGAGGACAAGATACATTTTTTAAAAATTCTGAATAGCAAAAATTGTGCAAAAACCTAACTCATCCAGGGCTAACTGAAATTCCAATTAAAGCATGACGTGATGTTATGAGCTAATGCACAGGTTGGGAAACACTGAGAGATTGGGGTTTAGGAAGGGGAGAGATATCACTGGGGAATAATGCCATAAAATCCACCTTCCAATTGTAATTCCAGGAAATCTCCAGCTGCCACCTGGAGGTTGGCAACTATGCATAATGAGGCAAGAAGTCCAACATGGCTTTAGAGAAAGCTCTTTGCTAGGATTTGGGGGACCAGCCAATGCCTATAAATATAACAGAATTACAGGAAACGATGCAGAATGGATTTTTTTAGACGAAGTCAAGGCCTTTGACAGTGTAGAATGGCCACACGTGTTAAGTCGTTGTTGATTTTAATGTAGCCATTAACATTGGAAAATGGTGTAAAATAATGTATGGCAATGCAAAAGACAATCTTGAAAGCAATTCTGATTTACAAACGTATAAGAAAGAGGTGTCCTTTCTGGCTTTCCCGTCACTATAGGAAGAACACAAGCAGTTATGGAAGAAACACAGGCTGGAACTGAACTAAATATGTTTAATGTGTGATTCTGATGGTACCATTACAAGACTCATTAAATCAAGACTCAAACATTTTTCCAATCATAGAGTGAAATTTCTGGTTGCATATACATATTAGCAGGGCTTTTTTTTTGTAGCAGGAATCCCTTTGCATATGAGGCCACACACCCCTGATATAGCCAAGCGTCCAAGAGCTTACAGGGCTCTTAATCCAGGGCCTACTGTAAGCTCCAGAAGGACTGGCTACATCAGGGGGGTGTGGCCTAATATGCAAAGAAGTTCCTGCTACAAAAACGCCCTGGATATTAGCAATGATGTAGATCAAAATTTTAGGATTACTTCAAACAGCAAATTTCAGTCCAGTGTGAATGTCAACTCAAACAAGATCTGTGAAGTACTTAGAAAAAACCTTGCTGCTGAGATAATGTAAAATACAATTACGATTGCTAGATGAAAGGAACAATTTTGATAACTGGAACAAGTTTGGGTGTTTGTTTGGTTTTTTTGCTTGCACTGATTTTTGCAAATAAAATGGCAGTCTTTCCTAGCTGTTATTGGCCCTGGGGAGGGGGGGGGGGCGGGAATTGGCTGAAGTCTGATTGCAAACTTTGTTTAAAATACTGTAAGTCGTTCAAGTCATGGAAATGCCAAACTTTCTGAGCACACAGTTCTTCCACTTATAATAGGAAGGGGGGTGGGGAAAAGTACAGGAAAGGTACTATGGAATTGTTTTGCTTGGGAGCCTATTATTTGTTTATTTTTAAAAGCATATCCTGTCTTTTTAGTATAAAAATCTTTCAGGTAAGTTTTCTATCAGTTCCCAGTCCAAGATGAGGGGAAGCAACCTTTTGGACTCACATGACACCTCCTTAGGGTTGCCAAGTCCAATTCAAGAAATATCTGGGGACTTTGGGGGTGGAGCCAGGAGACTTTGGGGGTGGAGCCAGGAGACATTGGGGCGGAGCCAGGAACAAGAGTGTGACAAGCATAATTGAACTCCAAGAGAGTTCTGGCCATCACATTTAAAGGGACAGCACACCTTTTTAAATGTCTTCCTTCCATAGGAAATAATGAAGGATAAGGGCACCTTCTTTTGGGGCTCATAGAATTGGACCCCCTGGTCCAATCGTTTTGAAATTTGGGGGATACTTTGGGGAGAGGCACTAGATACTATATTGAAAATTTGGTGCCTCTACCTAAAAAAAACAGCTCCCCCAGAGCCCCCAAAACCTCCAGATCAATTCCCCATTATACCCTATGAGAAGACGTTTCCCTCTCCACCCCCCTCCACCCCCCTTTCTGGGAAATCTGATGCAGGAGACAGAACTCACTCACCTCCGGAGGTGCAAAGGCACATGGTCCTTTGGGGGCGTGGCTGGGCTCCCCTCCCTTCACCGGCCAGCTGACTGGGGGCGGGAAGCAGCCTGAGAAAACGGAAGAGCTCTGGCTGCTGCGATCGGGGCTGGGTGGGAAGGGCTGCCGTTCTCCCCCTCCCCCCCCCGCTTTCCCTTTTATGGCCAGCGGGAGGAGGAGGCTCCAAATCGGGGGTCTCCAGGCCTAGCGGGGGATTTGGGACCCCTACAACTCCTTCAGCCACAACATTTATGCGAGAAGAGGATGGTATGCCGGCGAGTAAAACAAAGGGACAGAGAAGACTGGACTTGGACAGGTTTGTTGGGAACCACAAGCCAATCCCCAGCGCCACTGTCTTTGGAGCGTTGGTCCTCTGCGTGGAGGAAAATGGTCAGTTGTGTAGCTGATCACCGCACCTCAAAAAAGATATTATAGCATTCGAGAAAGCGCAGAAAAGGGCAACTAGAATGATTAAAGGGTTGGAACGCTTTCCCTACGAAGAACGATTAAAATGCTTGTGGCTCTTTAGCTTGGAGAAATGTCGACGGAGGGGTGGCATGATAGAGGTTTACAAGATTATGCTTGGGATAGAGAAGGTAGAGAAAGAAGGACTTGTCTCCCTTTCTCACAATACAAGAACTCATGGGCACTCCATGAAATTGCTGAACAGTCGGGTTAGAATGGATAAAAGGAAGTCCTTCTTCACCCAAAGGGTGATTAACACGTGGAATTCACTGCCACAGGAGGTGGGGCAGCTGCAAGCATAGTAAGCTTCAAGAGGGGATTGGATAAGCATGTGGAACAGAGGTCCATCAGTGCCTATTAGCCACAGTGTGCTGATGGAACTTCCTGCCTGGGGCAGTGATGCTCTGATTCTTGGTGCTTGGGGAGGGCAACAGTGGGAGGGCTTCTGGTCTCACTGGTGAACCTCCTGATGGCACCTGGGGTTTTTTTTGGCCACTGTGTGACACAGAGTGTTGAACTGGATGGGCCATTGGCCTGATCCGACATGGCTTCTCTTATGTTCTTCTGTGACACAGAGGGTTGGACTGGATGGGCCATTGGCCTGATCCAACATGGCTTCTATTATGTTCTTATGTGACACAGAGTGCTGGACTGGATGGGCCACTGGCCTGATCCAACATGGCTTCTCTTATGTGACACAGAGTGTTGGACTGGATGGGCCATTGGTCTGATCCAACATGGCTTCTCTCATGTTCTTATGATCAACACATGTTCTGGCAGCTGCAGAACCCTCCCCTGGGACCTTCTTTTCTGAGGTAGAAAATCTGCATCTGGACTGTCCCACTCCAAGTTGCTCATTTTACTCCCTCCCCCCAATCCCACATGTAATGAACTAGCATGTCAGATGGGCAGGGCTTCCCTACCATGGTATGCTTGTAGACTTCAGGGCTCTTTTTCTAACAGGAGCTCCTCTGCATATTAGGCCATGCCCCCCGATGTAGCCAATCTTCCAAGAGCTTACAGGGCTCTTACTGCAGGGCCTACTGTAAGCTCTTGGAGGATTGGCTACATCAGGGGTCTGTGGCCTAATATGCAGAGGAGCTCCTGCTAGAAAAAAGAGCCCTGCATTTCAGTTTTCATACGGCTATGCCCTTATATTGCTATTTTTGCTATACAGGAATATTTGCAATACTCCCTCTGAGCTGTGGAGTCTTGTGAGCAGAACTTCTGTTTTGTGAGCTACCGGCATTAAAGTTGCGAGCTATTGCATCAAGTAGCTTGCTCCGGGGCCATTTTTCCTGAGCTGAGACCAATTTGTGTGGGCTGGAGGCCAAATAACTGTGAGCTAGCTCACACTAACTCAGCCACCCTACCCCATGTTGATATTCTCAGCACCCTAAATAACATGGCTTGTGGTGGAAAGTGCCTTCCAATCACAGCTGACTTATAGTAGGGTTTTCAAGGCTAGAGACAAACAAAGGTGGGTTGTCAGCACCTGTCTCTGTCTCATGACTAATGCAGATTTTTTTTTAATGGCAATGATGATGATGATGATGATGATGATGATGATGATGATGATGATGATGATGAAAAGGATAATAAGGATGACTGCTAACAAACCATTTGTTACATTTGCACAAAACAATGTTCATGTACAATCAATATGTCTCCATTGGTCCACCTCCTCAAGGAACACATTCTGGACTAGATTCCCCCACTTCCCTTTGCAAGATAAAAAGGTAAAGGTATTCCCCTGTGCAATCACTGAGTCATTACCAACCCATGGGGGTCACATCACATCACAACGTTTTCACGGCAGACTTTTTACGGGGCGATTGGCCATTGCCTTCCCGAGTCACCTACGCTTTACCCCCAGCAAGCTGGGTATTTAACTTTTTTAAACGTTGTATGCTTGAAATTTTAGAAGCGCCATACAGTTTTAACCTGAAGACTTGGGTTTTTTTAAGCTTGGTCTTTTGAATGCAAATTCTATATTGTGTTTTTTATAATGTGCTTTTATATTGTAACGGCCAATGGCCATGTACAATAAACAATTCACTTCACTAGTGGGTGCTCATTCTATTGACCTCGGAAGGCTGGAAGGCTGAGTCAACCTTGAGCCGGCTACCTGAACCCAGCTTCCCCTGGGATCGAATTCAGGTCGTGAGCAGAGCGTTGACTGCAGAACTGCAGCTGACCACTCAGCACCATGAGGCTCCTCTTTGCAAGACAGCTTGGCATTCAGAGGGATGAAAGACTTGTGATTACCTCAGCCTCAGCAACCAGAGAGGGAGTCTCTTTTGGGAGAATCAAAGAAGTCATATGACACACGGAATCTCCCTGCACTTTTCCTGCCGCTTTCATGGGGACCCAACATTGTGGCATTCGGCTATACTAGGAGAGCCCGTTTGGTGGAGTAGATCCCCAGACTAAAGCGATCTGTTCCCTTGGAGAAGATGGAAACTTTGGAAGGCGGACTATGTGGCAATATAACTCATTGAGGTTCCACCCCTCTTGAACCCCACCCTCCCAGTTTGGTGCAGTGGTTAATTCTGTGGAGTCTTATCTGGGAGAATAAGGTTTGATTCCCCACTCCTCCACTTGCAGCTGCTGGAATGGCCTTGGGTCAGCCATAGCTCTTGCAGGAGTTGTCCTTGAAAGGGCAGCTGCTGTAAAAGCTCTCTCAGCCCCACCTACCTCACAGGGTGACTGTTGTGGGGGAGGAAGGGAAAGGAGATTGTGAGCTGCTCTGAGAGTATAGGGCGGGATATAAATCCAATATCTTCTTCTTCTACTACTACTTGGGCTAACCCAGAATGACAAACCATTGACAGCCGCAGAAATCGACTGATAAACCACAGCCACAGAAATCAATAGGCAAAGACACTCCATTTTCCCTGCTCTGCTGATTCCCTGCTTCATATTGTCAGCCTTTAACCTCAGCTACCTCATCTGATCATATCATTTGGGCCAAACTATAGCCTTCTGCTGAAGAACCTCTTTTTTAGCGTCTCTGTGCTAACAAGCCTTCACAGTATCATGGGTGAGAGGTTATAGTGGGAAACTTTTTAAAAAAATCCTTTCCCCCAATTTACTGCAGATTCACCATCACTTAAAGGGCTGTCCTATAGAGGATGGTGCAGAATTGTTTTCTGTTGCCCCGGAAGGTAGGACCAGAACCAGTGGGTTGAAATGAAATCGGAAGAGCTTCCAGCTCAACATTTGGAAAAACTTCCCGACAGAGCAGTTCCTCAGTGGAACAGGATTCCTGGGGAGGTGGTGGGCCCTCCTTCTTTGGAGGTTTTTAAACAGAGGCTAGACGGCCAGCTGACAGCAATGAAGATCCTGTGAATTTAGGGGGAGGTATTAACCGCCCCTAGCCCGAAGGATGTCTGACTTACCTCAACCACGGCCAGGGCCTTTTCAGCCTGGTGGAATACAGAGATCTGGGCCCTTAACTGAGTTACTACCTTTTCATAGGGCCTGTAAAATGGAGCTATTGTTTGAGGCAGAGGGTATCCTATTCCATCAACTGGCATTCTTTTCTGTGATACCATCACTGCTGCGACATCATCTTATCATTCTTAATTACTGCATTTCAGACCTTCAATATACTATAAAAGGTGCCCAATGGAGCTGCCATCTATAATTTGTCTATAATTTTCTTCTCATTACTGTACAGTTTTATATTGCTCTGGTTTTAATTGTAAGTTTTAACTGTTGTTTTATTACGTTGTTGTCCACCCCGAGCCCATTTCTGGGAAAGGGTGGAATATAAATTTACTAAAATAAATAAAATTGTGCAAGGGGTTGGACTAGATGACCCTGGGGATCCCTTCCAACTCTATG